>NC_048445.1:9584753-9764246 GCF_004353265.1 Vitis riparia
CCGAACGAGTTTTTCCAAAAATCTTTTCCGTCAAATTTCGCACACTCATGGAGATTTTTAAATTTTTTTCCTCTTGCAAAAAATAGTATTTTAGTTGAATTCAAATAGGACATTTTGTAAACAGGGAAGACAAATAAAATTAAAAGATTAATTTGATAGTATTTTTAAAAATATTTTTTGAGAACATTTTAATTATTTTTAAAAATAAAATATATTTAAAAAATTAAGTATTACAAAATTTTCATTTATATTATTTAAAAATATAAGAAAAAAATGAGTTTTCATATTTCTATAAAAAAAATTATAGAAGTAAAATTTTAAAAATAATTTAAGTTTCATGTACTCACATGTCAAAGATAATATCTAAAAGTAGTACTTATATAATTAAAAGATAGTATTTGAATGATTAAATTTTTTTCGTTTATGGCATAGAAAATTAGGACACCCAACTTCCTCTATCAAATTGTAACTTGAAGTTTTCAATGAATGAGAAAAATCATTTTTGTTTTGCCTATCAACTTGGCAAAAGTAAAAAATTGTCATTCTCTAATTCTTTAGTTGTCCATAATGAGCTATTACAACAAATTGAATATGATCTTTGGGTTGTTGCTTCAATAACATCCAAGAATAGTTTTTGATATTATATTAGCTTTGTTGATGTTGATTCAAGGGACACTTGGTTTTTGATATTATATTAGCTTTCTCCTAAACAAGATCAAAATCCGTCAAATTAACTAAGGTAGTGAATTTAGATCACTAGCTCCATCCCTATAATCAAATGGAGTCGCTCATAGATTATCTTATTCAAATACTTCAAAACAAAATGGTATTATAAAAAAGAAACATAGGCAGATCATAGAGGTTGGTTTGACCCTTCTACCTCAATCCTCTTTACCCTTCAAAAATTGGGATGATGCTTTTGGAATTGGTGTTTACCTTATCAATAGGTTGCTGACATTAGTTCTTCACGGTTAATCTCCCTTGGAAAGGCTTTTTCACCCTATACCTGATTACTCTTTCTTAAAGATATTTAGTTGTCAATGTTTTCCTTACTTGAGACCATATAATGCTCGTAAATACAATTCCATTTGGTTCCCTGTACATTTGTTGGATACATTCACAAGCACAAAGGATATAAGTGTTGAGATGAGTGTAGGGTCTATGTATCTAAACATGTTACATTTAATCATCAATTGTCCCTAAGTGTTCTACAACCTTTAATCATCTTAATGCCAACTTGTGGTTATAATTGTTGACCATAGTTCAACCTACAATTCATCCTAATATCTTGCGTCAACTTTTCCTAAGAAAATTTTTTCTTAGGGTTTTGCGATTGATAAGAAATAAAGTTGAAAGCAAAAGGAAGAAGAAGATGGGTGTAGGAGAGAATAATGAGAAGGTGTTTTAAATACTTTTACAATTTTAAGTGGATGTATTAATACAAATTATTATTTTTAAGTAAGTATATAAATAGGGTGAATACAAAGATCAATTTGGTAAATACAAATATAATTTCTAATAAAAAGTTTAAGGGTAAAAATATTAAAGTTACATGCACAATCATGGATACGGAGATGCTATTTTTTCAAATATTATATCATCTCGTCATTTTTAATAAAATGTTTTTTAGATTTAAATAAAAATTTAATCTATAATCACCTTGTAGTAGCAAGAAAACAAATATCCCTTTTTGTAAAAATTATTTTAGTTTCAAAGGAGGCACCCCTCTTACTATAATTTGTCATCCAATCTTTACATTGTATATTAATCAAATATATATATTTTGCAAAATGGAAAGAAAAATTATTAGTGAGAAAAGATGGAATGATTTTGAAATATCTTAGAGAGAATTATTTTATATAATTAAAAATGCATTTTTATTACAATATATTGGAGCAAAATAAACATAACTTTGCACTCTCAAAGTATAAAAATTACTTTTATTTTATTATTCTTTTTAAAATCTTTTAGAGGAAAAGGTTAATGATTCTCCTCATCTATCATTGTAAAAATATTGGCTTATGGTATAAATGAAATTTATTTTTTATTTATAAAAAATAAACAATAAAATATACAAAAAATAGGTTTAATAGTGCACTCTAAAAAGTTAGGGCTTTTTTGGTAATAGTTTTGAAGAACATACTTCTAATCTTAAAAAAAGAAAAAGAAAAACAAGTTTAGTAATAACTTATTTATTAGGATTGTTTAAAAAAATAATTATATAAATATATAAAATAATTAAAAATAAAAAATTGACATAAAAATTATTTTTAAAATATATTTAAAATATTAAAAATAAGTTAAAAATATTTTATGTTTTTAAATAAATTTTTATTTTATGAAATATTAAAGAAAAATTTTTAAAATCTATTTTTTAGAACTGTTTTTAAAAACGGTTACTAATTATACTCCTATATTTTTTCTTTCACAAATAATAATAATAATAATAGTATTATTATTATTATCCTTCGACCTAAACAGGCCTCGGTAGTAGACTTATCTTCTTCACGACATCAACCTTTTGAAGCTGTTTGATTTCAAAACCCAATTCAGAGTTGACAGGGTTCGACACTTCTCCAAAACCCATATCGAAAAATGCTTCTCCAGTTCACTATATCTCCTCCTCTGCACCAGCAGCTTTCTGGGTTTCCCAGTTTCACTCTGCCTCGAAGTGTAAACTATCGTAAACATTCAATCACTTGCTCAATTTCACAGATTCATAGCTATGGAACTGTGGACTACGAGAGGAGGCCTTTGGTGAAGTGGAACGCTGTGTATAGGAGAATCTCTCTGATGGAGAATCCTGAAATGGGTTCTGCTAGTGTGTTGAACCAGTGGGAAAATGAAGGAAAGAGGCTTACCAAGTGGGAGCTTTGTAGGGTTGTCAAAGAACTGAGGAAATTCAAGCGATTTAAGATGGCTCTTGAGGTATAGGTCATTGTTTCTGATTTATGCTTGCTGTTTTGGTACATGGGCGTTTAGTCTTTTTGTTTGAAATGCTTTCAATTGTTTGGTTTGTTTTGTGCAGTTTTTTTTCTTTGTAAATTTTTTCCTGTACAGTACACTCTTATGTTTGATTTAAGAAACCAAATTTTAGTTTCTATTTGATATTTTGCTTTATGGGCAGTTGTTATTTTTGTATGAAATGCTTTGAATTGCTTGGATTTTCGTTGTGGATTATCCACATTGGTTTCATGCAGTATAATATCATGTTTGGTGGTAAACCAAATTTCAGTTTATGTTAATTTCTTAGTTTTTGGGTGTTTGGTGCTTTTGCTAGACATTGCTATGATTGGTTACTTTACTTGAATTGTCTACTCTTGATTCAGTATATTTTTCATAGTACTTTTAACATTCAGCTGGAAATTGGATGGATAATTCAGAAATTTTATGACTTCTATTTGCGTATGTTGAATGATTGGAATATCTTGGTTGTCTAAAGTAGGTCATGGGTTCCAAATTAGGGCAAAGTTGGAACCCATCTGGAAAGGAAAAAACTATTGGTCTGTAAACCGGCTAGTTAAAAGTTACCTGTGAGCCTAGTTTCAGGTTTTGTTTTTCCATGTGGATATTTTAATGGGTTTTTAAATTACTGGTAGTAGAAATTATTGCAGTTGATATGTTGGTCTGGTAAAGTTATGAATTAATTTATGATTGATTATGTTCTGAAGGATCACTCTTGAAGTAAACCTAGTGCTGGTTCAATTTTGTTTTTCCCCCTGTATTTTGATTCAGGGAATTCTGCTACTTCAAGAGAATATTTTTGAAATGATAAAGTATCTTCAGTAGGTTGGTGGATTTATTTTGTTCAGTGCTGTCTCACTTTTGGGTACGTGCCACAAATCTAGTTTTAGTTTTATGCTTCACTTTTCATGGTTTTTGATACTTGGATGGTTGTTTCCTCTTAGGAGGGTGATGAGTTTATGTGCGCTTCTTCAAGACTGCCCATCTTCCAAAATATATATATATATATATATATATATATATATATATATATATATATATATATATATATATATATATTATATATATATATATATATATATAAATATATAGAAAAGAAATGGGGTATAAGAAGGCAAGATCTGATTCAATTGTTTTTTATTTTACTTTTTGGGGGATTTTTATTTTATTTTTAAAACATGAGGGTGAGTATGGTCCTAAAATTACAGTCGAATTGAAGAGAAGGATTTTATGTGGTCAACTCCTTGTAGTAGGAATAAGGGGTTCTGTGTTATCAAATAGTTTTAATGGGTATCAAGCACTTGTTGAGGTTATAATCAGTTCCCAGGTTGTTCTTTTGGTTTGAGTAAGGTTTAGTAAAATTGTGATTTATAAATGGAATTCGGATGAATCTTCAATTACATAATTGCCTAGTTCAGGTTAACAAGATGGAATTTAGATGATACTTAACAAGATGGGATTAGGTGGTGTGTCTCTATTGTGAGCTTCTTGGTCCTTGTTAATGGGTCTCCTTCAGGTTTCTTTCATAGCTTACGGGGCTTGAGGTAGGGAGATCCTCTCTCACCTTACTTATTTGTGATTTTCATGGAGGCTCTCATTTGTTTGCTTAAAAGGCCTAAGAGCGGTGGCTTTTTGTTGGGTTGGTGGGTGAATGGCAGAGGTGGAAAGGGGGTGGAGGTCTCGTATCTGTTGTTTGTTGATGACACCTTAGTTTTTTGTGAGTCTTTTCATGATTAGTTGACCTACTTGTGTTGGTTGCTTATGTGTTTCGAGACCTTTTTTAGGCTAAAGGTTAACTTGGAAAAGAGTGAGCTAATTCCAGTGGGGAGCGTGAAGAATGTTGATGAGCTGGCTAAAGAGTTTGGGTGTAAGGTTGGTGCCTTTCACTCTACTTATTTGGGTTTCCCGTTAGGTGCTCCTTTTAAGTTTGTTGTAGTTTGAGATGGTGTAAAGGAAAGGTTGCGCAGAAGACTGGCTTTGTGGAAAAGGCAATACTTGTCCTAGGGTGGGAGACTCACTCTAATTTGTAGCACAATCTCCAACATGCCTATTTTTTTTTTGTCCTTTTTTTTTTTATCCCGAGAATAGTCAGGTTGAGGCTAGAGCGAATCCAAAGAGACATTCTTTGGGGAGATGGGGCCTTGGAGCAGAAATCTGATTTGGTTTAGTGGGCTATTATCTACTCCGATAAAAGCAAGGGAAGGTTGGGGGTGAGGTACTTGATGTCCCTTAATAAAGCTTTGTTGAGTAAGTGGAGTTGGCGTTTTGCAATGGATAGGGGACCTTTTTGGCAAAAAGTCATTAGCAAAAAATGTGGGGGAAGAGGAAGGTTGGTGGAGGTCTAGCAAAGTGAGAGATGGGTATCGGTTTGGTCTCTGGAAAGCCATAAGGAAGGATTGGGACCTTTTGGGAAGCAAAGTGACTTTCTCTGTGGGTAATGGGAGGAGGGTGAGATTCTGGTTAGACAAGTGTTGTGGAGATGAACCGCTAAGATCTTCTTTCCTTTCTCTATTTGCTTTAACCATTTCCAAGGAGGTTTGGATGACAAATGTTTGAAGCCTTTCTTCTGCTAGGGGTTGTTGGATCCCCACTTCTCCAGGAGGCTCAATGATTGGGAGATGGATTTGGTTGAAAGGTTTTTCTTGAGATTGCAAACATGGAGGGTGGGCAGCAATAAGGAGGATAGATTGGTGTGGGCAAGGGAAAAGAGTGGAACCTTTTCTGTTAAAGCTCTATACAAGGTTTTGGAGCCAGGGTGTCCTTCAAATTTCTAAGTTGCAATTATTTGGAATTCTTGGGTGCCTCCTAAAGTGAGCTTATTTGCTTGGGAGGCTACTTGGGGTAAAGTCTTAACATTGGATCTTTTAAAAAGGAGAGGGTGGTTAGTGGCAACCAAATGCTTTCTTTGTCATGAAGAGGAAAAATCAGTTAATATCACATTCTCATTCACTGTGACAAGACTCGGGTTGTTTGACACCTACTGTTTTCTTTGTTTGGCGTGTTATGGGTGCTGCCCTCTTTAGTGAGAGAGTTGCTTTCAAGTTGGCATGGGTCTTTTGTGGGTAGGAAAAGGAAAAGGCTTGGTGGTTGCTCCTTTGTGTCTTTTGTGGATGGTCAAGAAAGAAAGGAACAATAGGGTGTTTGATAACAAAGAGCTTTCTGATAAGGGAATTAAGCTTGCTTTTCTTTGTAATTTGTGGGCTTGGTCCAAATTGTTTATAGTTTTAGGCTCTTTCTCTATTGTAGATTTTGTGGATTGAATAGGGGCTTGTTGAGGAGTGCTGTTTTTTGTTAGGCCCTTTTTCTTTTTGATGGCGCTGTTGGCGCTCTTTATATACTCCTTGTGTACTTTGGGACACTCTTTTGGTGTTTCTTTTATAATGTACATCTATTTTACCTATCAACAAAAAAAAAAAAGAAAAAAAGAAAAAAAAAAGTCAACCTGGAGACACAATGCATGTTTATAGGTCCATTTGTTTGTGCCAAATTAGATATTAACATGGAGACAATGAGTTTGCTTGTGACTATGGCAAAGAAACACAAATTCCTGTACTAGTTAATCCAAACAAGATCATGACATGTGATGAAACTTCTCCTAACGAAGAGGGAGAAAGCTACCCAACCACTGACTGATGCAGAATCATTTGAAGTTCATCCCTACAATGGTAATTGGGTTGGGGGTTTTCTCTGGAAAGGATTAGAGGTGATTAGAAATAGATGGAATAGAACTTTTTGTGGATGAGATTAAGGGTCTATTGGGGTTGTTTGGGGGGTGTTTGTAATTGGTTTAAATCATAAATAAAAGCTTTAAAGCCACAAATTGACTATTTAGCAACTTCATTAGAATAGAACTACAATCTTTCCATGATTGTGTAAAACTTCAAAATAATTAGTTCTAGGTCATGGATCTGGAAAATCTCCATCCTTAGTTCAGGCCACATAGAAAGGACTAGAGACAAAAGGTCTTGTTTAGTCTTGTTGCTGCAGTAGCATGAAGTGTTAGGCTATGGCATGAACTGTAACTCATAATTGGTAATGATACAATGGAAATTACTCCTCTTTCAACAGCAGAATTATAAATGAAATAGAGACCAGAAACAGGAGAACATGAAGGAAAAAGAAAGTTGACTACAAGACTACTTCAAGTTCCATTAAATTGCTCTAAACATGCATAAAATCTGGTCCTATAAAAATTAATTCATTTTCAACGGAAAAAGGATCTTTCCAGAAGTTGCGGTTGTTTGTATGTATAAAATCTGGTCCTATCCAATGATTTTATTTCTCAAAAGAAGATGTCCCCTTCAGAAGTTCTTTATTTGAAAAAAATATAATCAACCTTTACCAACCATGAGTCCTGGCTCTCTTGCAGAAAGTCTCCCAAGTCATTTGTTGTCTTGGGATTCTCCCCAAGTTGGTTGGATCAAAACGAATATAGAATCATGGATGCAGGAAGTAGATTAGTACTGCCAGAACTAGCAGGAGAAGGTGGGAAGAATCCTGCTCCCCTTCAATATAGCCAATTGACAAGGGCATGGGCACCCTATTCCTTCCCTGAGGAATAGATGGTATTGTGCCCTCTATAAAACATCATTGGAAAATTTTACATCTTCAATGATAGTTGCAATCTTCTGTGGAAGGAGGGAGAGGGGCAGTCAACCTAGGTACACATAATTGACAAGCAAGCAGATATCTACTTCAGACCATATTGCATCACACCTCTTGCCCTGAGCAGGCATTATATCCCAATTTGGAGCCATGGTTATGAGGTCATGTACATATTTTATTTGTTGTAACTGTTTTTTTTTTTGTTATTTTGTTACAGCTGTTACTGAGCTCGTTATGGTACAGCTGTTACTGAGCTCTTTATATAGATTTTGTCTCTATATTTTTAATTTAGTTTTTTTGTTCAATGAGAAGGGTTTTCTCTTCTTCCATTTCCTTGATTTCAGCTTAATAATGGTTTCAGCTTAGCTGAATGTCAACAGAAAGACAACAATCTTCCCAACTGCCATCTTCCTCAAATGGTTGCAGCCACACCAACCATCTTCTGGGTGTCTCTTTTTCTTAACAAAATGATTTTTTTTTTTTTAATAAAAGGAAATATTTTCTAGACTCAAGGTAGAACTTCATTCTGCGGATTGAATTGCAACTTTTATCATTCCAACATATACCTTATGCGGAATGGTTTGAAACAAATTTCAAACATTCTTACTGGAATGGTAAAGATGAAGAGCAGTTATGCCCAACAAGATGCTCCTTTCTGTGACAGTGTTGGTGAGACTAATGTTAGTATTTAGAAGGGGAAATGAGGGGATAGAACTAGTTAAAATAGTGATGCTTAAACTTGCAATGTAATGATCAGAAACATTTTTGTTTTTATGGGGTGCATAATGAGCATAAACATGTTGTAGACCCAGCAGTCTGACCCACAGAGTCAGAGGAAATAGAAGAGTGCCCTTACAGCCTTGAAAAGTAATGCATGTTTTATATAAGAAAATAGTGTAGCATAGTAGAACAAGATCAATGAAAAGAAGAAGATAGGGTTTAAAGCTTTAAGGTCCAGGTTAATGCCATCTTGCCTGGAATTGCTTAATTTGTTGGGACCCTGATGTTTTGCCATTTAGTAGACACTGTCATGATTCTGGGTGTGGTATTTTACTATGCTAAAATTTTTAATCTTTTTTTCTGTTATTTATTTTCTTTTTATTATTATTATTTTTTATTTTTTTATTTGAGGCATAATAATGGCCTTTATGTGTATAGCGAATGCAAGGATAATATGACATGTTTCACCTACTAGTATATATAATAATACATTCCATTGCTTGAGTAGCAATATCCACAAAGGGAATAAACTTTTAAATAATGATGAGCAACTGATTTATCTGATAAGGTACATAAAAATTATCGTTTTGTCCTAGCAGTTGTTATTTGTTAGGATAAATCTTATATTCACGTTATGTGCTTGGGCTTAATGTTTTGAACTGAATGGATGCTCATGCCAATCTAGATTTTGCATCCATGAGCACCTTTGGTTGGATTAGACCTTGGAGCAACCTGATTAGTGTTTTGTTGATCATTATTGATTGTGTTAATTGTTTGCTTATGGTATAATGGATGTTTTATTCATGGATTTTGTGCTATTCTCATCTTGTGGTCTTTCTATTTCAGAGTTAAACATTGTCTAACATGATTTTTTAAGGTTTTTATTATTTATTTTTATTTTTATTTTTTTATATTTTTTAATCCCTTCTTGTCATTTGCCATGTTCTACTTTTGTATTATATATGAACTTCTCAAACATTTTGCAGGTGTATGAGTGGATGAACAACAGAGGAGAGAGGTTTAGATTATCCTCCAGTGACGCTGCTATTCAATTAGATCTAATTGCCAAAGTGTGTGGAGTTTCAAGTGCTGAAGATTACTTCTCGAGGTTGCCAGATACCTTGAAGGACAAGCGAATATATGGGGCTCTTCTGAATGCTTATGTGCAGGCAAAAATGAGAGACAAAGCCGAAATTTTAATTGAAAAACTGAGAAATAAAGGTTATGCCACAACTCCTCTCCCTTTTAACGTGATGATGACACTATACATGAACCTCAAGGAGCTTGATAAAGTCCAATCAATGATTTTAGAGATGATGAATAAAAACATACAACTAGATATTTATTCATATAATATCTGGTTATCATCTTGTGAATCCACTGAAAGGATGGAACAAGTGTTTGAGCAGATGAAACTGGAGAGAACCATTAATCCCAACTGGACTACATTCAGCACAATGGCTACAATGTACATTAAGCTAGGGCAGTTTGAAAAAGCTGAAGAATGCTTGAAGAAGGTTGAGAGTAGAATCACTAACCGGGATCGGATGCCTTACCATTATCTCATTAGTCTATATGGTAGTACTGGTAACAAAGCAGAGGTTGATCGAGTGTGGAACATTTATAAATCAAAATTTCCCAACATCCCAAATTTGGGTTACCATGCTTTGATCTCTTCTCTAGTTAGGGTGGGTGATTTGGAAGGGGCAGAAAAGATTTATGAAGAATGGCTATCAATTAAGTCGAGCTATGATCCCAGAATAGGAAATCTTCTCTTGAGTTGTTATGTTAAAGAAGGGTTTTTGGAGAAAGCTGAGGGCTTTCTGGACCACATGATTGAGGCAGGAGGAAAGCCGAATTCAACTACATGGGAGATTCTTGCAGAGGGAAATACTGGAGTGAAGAAGATCTCTGATGCTCTATCTTGCTTCAAGAGAGCTGTTTTAGCAGAGGGATCAAATGGTTGGAAACCAAAGCCTGTTAACGTGTCTGCCTTCCTTGACCTCTGTGAGGAAGAAGCTGACACAGCAACTAAGGAAGCTTTGATGGGTTTGTTGAGGCAAGTGGGATGTCTTGAAGATGAACCTTATGCTTCTCTTTTCGGTCTCCATAATGGGTCTGTCACTGGTAATGAACTGTCAAATGAGAAAGATAGAACGGGTGCGGACAATGACATTGATGAAGATGAAGATGATGGAGCAGAGACGCTTCTAAACCAATTCCAGAGTGGCTTGTGACAACTCTTTTGCAAGCTTTATACCATTTGGTCACATTATTTGCTAGGATACAAGGTGCTGTTATATCATCATAAAGCGGGTCCTCGTCGGGTCACAAAGAAGACCTCTTATTACCTTCTCATGACAGTCATTGTATGCTGAAGTTGCTGCGTGGAATCTAGAACCTCTCTATGGTATCTCCTTCAATTTGCAGATTCATACATGAAGATCTGATCGTTAGAATATCCCATTTTCTCATGTGAGTAGACTCCCATCTCTGTGTTCTCTCTGCTTTAGAGTTGAACAGATCTGTTACACACTCTTTTGTAGCCTGTGAACAATCAAATTATTCTCATCTTAGTTTTAAGGCTGGAAGAGTGTATTTTATCAGAGGTTCATGAACTGGGATTCAAATAGTGAGTTGTGTGTAGTCTTTTGTGCCTTTCTCCTCATCCAAATTCAGCATGATGAAGTGATTCAGTACTGTTTAAATTGCCAACACATCCACACTCTTGCAGTACTTTCATGTTTCAATTTACTCCCTAAACTTTCTTTTTTCTTAAGTAATTTCATCTTAACTTAAGACCCAAATGTTAAATAAGTCATTCGATTAAGATTTTTTGACAAAAATGGATGAAAAAACTCATGTGATAACTACATAGACATTGGTATGAATTTTTATATAATATATTTGGATACGTTAATTTATTTACATATTTATCATATGAGTTTTTTTATTTACAACATTTTAACAAAAGACTTATTTGATATTTGTACATGGTTTAAGGTTGAAATTGTTTATGAGAAAAGGGTGTAGGGACTAAATTGAGATATAGGGGAAGGTATGGGTATAATGTGTTATTTTACCAAAACTAATTAATTAAAGAGGTTTCTAGGGTATGGCCTCAAGGGCAAGGCTTTTGGTTGAACATGCATTCATTATAAAATATTAATAAAGCAAATACCTCCATCAAAAGTAATTTCTAAATATGAGATAAGTAAGAATTTTTGTGGATAAATTTTTTTTTCTAGTAATGTATTGTAAAAGTAAAGAAACAAATGGAGAGAAAAAAAAAATTCAAAGAAAAAGAATTACGGAATTATATTTATTTTATTTTATAGCGTTATAATCATAATAAATATAATAAATATTTTTATAATAATTATAAAGATTATATGAACATTTGAAAGATTTAACATGAGAAATGGTGATATTTACAAATTTTTGGCTGCATTAAAAACAAGATTATGCATTTATTTTAATTTTAAAATTTTCAAGTAAATATAAAACTAGAAAATAGTACTTTACAAATAAAACCGTAATTAAATTACTTAAATATAATAATGCAAACATGGAAAAGTTGATTGAAACCGTTACTTTTCTAATATAAGCCACTAAAATTCTTGAATCTTATGTAAATGTTACTAATATTCAATAAAAGTTTTAAAAATTTTTTGTATCTTATATAAAAGTTATTATTATTTTCCGATTTTAAAAATAGAAAACAAGAAATTGGTCTTATTGGTTTTTCATTTTTGAAATTAATGTTTCTTCTTTATATTCTCACTGAATTATTGATCATTCTTCTTAATAGGGAGAAATTTCATTTGTTATTCTTTTATGGTGACTTATAAGCAACCATGAGCAAGCACCAGAGGAGCAAAAGACATTGTTCTTCAATCTCTAGGTTTTTCTTGGTAAGTATTAGAACCCTAGTCTAATTTCAAGCAGGTATATAAAAAATAGATTTATTTTAAAGGATCACAAATTTAAAATATGAGAAATAAACTTTGTTTATTGTTGCCTATCAAATTTATATGTCTTTGACTAAATAGAAAATGACAAAAATATAAAAGTTGTATTAAGGGCGTGGTTGCCTACAAAACTTATTTTAGCATTTAATAATTATGATATTATTATTTACTAATTATCATAAATTGTTCATGAGCAGTACCACCAGATCGACAGGCATGGATTAGGCAATGGCAGCTGCCCAATATGAAAAGTCGGCTCCAATGATCATGTCTTTGTGGGGATCATATAACATCAAATGTTTTAGTATGATGTTCATGACCAATTGCCATCAAAATAGATCATTATATCATTTGAAGCAAAAGTGGCTATACATTTGTTTTCTTGTAGTCTAATATTTTGAGCAATATTAAAATAATTAATTTTTTTCAATTTTCATAAATTTATCATAAGAAAGGATCACATTTGTAGTTAGCATTTTTTTTTAATGAAGTGGCCCACGTGTCATTTAGTCTTATATCAATTATGGTTTAATAAATAAATAATATTTGCTAAAATCCTACTAGTCATCTTTGAGAAAATGTTGATAACTAATTGCCTACTTTGATGGAAAGTGGGATAATGAATATATTTAAAAGAAAAAAAATTGGTCTACTCTCTATCCAAAAAGAGATGTCATTTTTTTTTCTCCAAGAAAACATCCATCAAGCTTAAGGGGTCAAGAGAGAGAAACACAGTTTGCCCTTACATTTGATTTTTCTTCAATAAATCTCTCATGAATCAAGATATGTTTTCTCTCAAATTTCTATTGTGAAAATCATATTGGTCTACAATATTCAAGTATTATGATTTATGAAAAAGTTAAGAATTTTATTGTTTAGTATTATGAGAATTTAATAAATTACTAATATTTGAAAATCATATTGTTATAAGATCTTCAGGTATTATGATTTATGAAAAAGTTAAAAAGTTTTTATTATTTTGTATTATGAGAATTTAATAAATTACTAATATTTGAAAATCATATTGTTATAAGATCTTAAGGTATTGTGATTTATGAAAAAGTTAAGAGTTTTTATTGTTTTGTTTTATAAGAATTTAATAAATTACTAACATTTGATATCAAAGCTAGTTTACGATTCTAGGACCTTTAATGCTGTTATGATTTATAAAAGAAAAATTAGAGTTTTTATTATTTTGCATGATGATAATTTAATAAATTACCAACATTTAGTATGAGAGCTCGTAGTTTAAGAACTTATAATTTTCCTTTAAAGATAATAGCTTTTTGAAAGATAAGGTTTTATTTTTGTTTTATTGTTTTATTAAATAAAATTAATTTTAAACATACAAGGACTTTTATTGTTGATGGATTATACTACATGAAGGTAAAATTGAGTGTTTGAGATAGGGCACAACTCTTAGGTCAGAGTGACTCATTTCACGGATAAAATTATTTAATTTACAAATAAATACTATATTTTAATTTTAGTTTTTAGCATTCTATAACATATTGATTTATTGTACAAATATATATTATATTTATTTTGACATATTGTAACAAATTGACTTATTCTTATTGGTCTCAACAGAAGCTATCGTGCTTAGCCTTTATGTCACCATGTTTCTTAGTGTTTAGAGTTGATTACTATGGCCTTGAAAATTTATGTTAACACCAAATAAGTGGTTTATCTCATGTTATATGCATGAGTTTTTTGTTTTTTATCTTAGCATATATATATATATATATATATAAGAATGTTGTGTTGAGTCATTAATTGGGTATGTTTCATTTTTTTCAAATAATGGTAATATGAAGGTCTAGTATGAATGAAAATTTTATTTAATTGAAATTCATATTATGTTTGTTTTTATTCACCAATGTGATCAAACAAAATGTCTCATGGATATCAAATTGAATAAATTCAATTACCCATAATTATGTGATACTTATAAATGGGATGACATGATTATGTATATTTACTTTTATTATGGGTACATTGAAGTTCATTTATTATAAAATATTTAAGAATTTCCCAAAGGTTGATTAACTATTTTTATAATTTATGGACATGGTTGTGGTTAATTAGTATGCTTAATTTGATGTGTTTAACGTATCCAAACATAGCAGACATGTCATGTTAGAGTGTATATAATTGCCAACTATGTGAAAATTAAAATTAAGCATTAATTATGTTTATGTTATGTATTGTTGTATCACCAAAGGAGAACGTCAATATGCAAATTAATGTTTAAATGATTTTTGTTTGAATTTGAATTATATGTTCAAGTTTATAACTCAAAGCATTAATGTGTAAGCACTTTATATTTATTGCAACATTTGTTGTTTCTCTTTATTCGCAAGCTTCATCTGTTGTAATGTTTAATGGGCTTAACTTTCTTGATTGGTGTGAATAAGTCTAGGTTCATTTGGGAGTTCTAGGTCTTGATTTGATTTGGCAATCCAAACGATGAACAGAGGTCTTTCCATAAAGCATGGGAAAGATCAAATAGACTAAGCTAGCTAATGTTTATGCAAATGACTATAACAAACAACATTAAGTCCATAATTCCTAAAACTAAAAGTGCTAAGGAATATATGAAGTTTGTGGAAGAACGCTCTTAGGTTGATTCTGTTGATATGTCACTTGCTAGGACATTAATGGGTACTTTGACCACCATTAAGTTTGATGGTCCTAGTACCATGCATTAGCATGTCATTGGGATGATAAACATTATTTATATTACAATGAGATATCTATCCTAATATGTAGTAAAAACATGTAATACATTATATCGTTGATGAATAACTAGACAATAGGCTGATACATAAATTTGAGAAAAAGTTAGTGTTGCACCATTAAAACATTTCAAAAAATCTCTTAATAATATGACATTTAACTATTCATCCTCAATAGATGGATCAAAAATAGACTGTGAATCACGCTATTCCAAAGCGATATAAGTAATTATATTGCCCTTTAGTAATTAATAGCAACATTCAACGAGTTTTGCGGCAAAATAGCCCTTTTATAGAAAAAAAATATAAGATCTAACCACTTTATAAAACTTATGTTCAAATTAACATTTTTACTGTCATGTAGGAGTCATGTCATAAAAAATATAATTTTTTTTTTTTTCAAAATTTAAGTTGAAACATCAATTGCCAACTAAGATTTCATTTTTGAAATGAAACCGTAATTCTCAATTGAGACTTCATTTTTAACTGAAACTTTCATTGACAAATGAGGTTTCAAGTAATTTTTTTAACTTTAAATTTTAATTAAAAAATATTAAATTACAAATTATTGTTGAAATAAAAAATATATACTTTAAAAATAAATTATTTATATTTAAAATTAAGAATATAGTATTACTTCAATAAAGATAAATTGATAAATATAATATAATAAATAAATATTTTATTTATCAATAAATTAATAATCTTAAAATAATAAAGTTATATTTTGTAACAACTCAACATTGCATGATATAAACAAAACATGAAGCATTCTTTAAAAGAATTAACATAGTTTTTTGAAAAATGACCCACAATCAACTCTAGAATCCTAAGCTTTATAGCAAAGAGGATCTTTACTTAGATGGAGAAAATGTCTTTTTATTTTTTTAACATGATTGGATTCATTTGTGGTTGTTGTATTTGTTCAAGGATTAAGCTTCTTAAGTGATCTTTTCACACATAAGTTTTAAAAAAAATTACATATCAACACAACAATGCTTCTTTCCATCTACTTAGAAAGCAAAATATATCCCTTTTAAACCATAGTAAATCATATATTTTACACCCCCATTTTAAAAGTACAAAATTAATGAAAAGATATTAAAAATTTCATATATATATATATATATTTATTTATTTTATTTTATTTTATATAATGATAAAGTTTTAATCATGTGTGCAATTAATGAAAGCTCATACCTTGTACTCAAAGGAATGTCTAGGCATGTTTATGTGAAAGAAAAGTATTGATTAAGTAATTAATATGAATTCAATATATTTTAGTTCAAGATGCATAGTATTATAAAATAGAGATTGAGTACTTAAGCTATTTATAGTTAGATAATATGACCTTAACTTTTCATAAAATACTTTTATGTATCGAAAATAATGCCATTTTCAATATAAATAGTTGATAAAATATTTAAGAAAGGAAATGTCACTCATATTAATTTTTCCTTTGACCACATTAGTATATAATGTGCTTGGAGGATGTACAAGATAGTTATAGAAATGACTTAATTAATACTAGTTACAGTGCACAGACAATGCATGTAGTGTATGAAAAAACTTATTATCAAAAATATTATTTTATATAAATAGAAAAAAATATGTTAAAAATCACAAATTAAAAAATAAGAAATAGTTAAAACTATATCTTATGTGCCTATTAAATTTAAAATATAATTGAAGATAATGTGCAAGGTGACACTTCTAGGTGTCAATCAAGAAAAAAATATGATTGAAAATACTATAATTTCAATATATATTTTTATTTATTTATTTATTATGGTGAGGCTTACAAATAAATTGAATTTTTTAATGTTAAATAAGATATTTAATTGTGTAAAGAACAAATAAAATAAAAGTGAAATTAAAGAAGAAAATCAAAATAAAGTTAGAAGAAAAAACATTAAATTCAAAAATAAAAATTTTGAATTTCAAGCTAATCAAATATAAATATATGAGCATTAAAAAGGGAATATTTAGTGCTTAAAATATACTTTCTACTTTTTATTTTTCCATTTTCCCCTTGAAATTAAGAAAAGATTAGTCAGATAAAAGAGATGAACAATAATAATAATAATAAGATAGTGTTTTGAGTAGTTAAGGATCCTTTTTTGATATTTTATTAATTTAAATTTTAAAACCTCAAATCATGATTTGCTAAAAAAAAATAAAAAAATAAAAAATTGAAATGATTATATTTCATATCAAAATAGTGAAAGAAATTATCATAAAATATGGATATAACATTATTTTATGGATGAAATCGATCGTTTTCAATTATATTACATAAATGAGTCATAGGACTAGTTAAGTAATTATAATAGGAAAAATGGTTATAAGACTTAATTAATAGAATAGTTATATACTTTTTTAAATCTAATAAAAAACTATAATATTAATAAACATGTAGTCAAAAGATGATATGAATAACATTTTTTTAAAACAAAATATAGATAGAAGTGATAACCAAACAAATCCTAACCTAACCTCCTCTCCCACAGTTGTAACCGAGCAACCGTGTAACAACTCCCAAACCAACTCACCTAACCACCTCACCTAGCTTATAAATACCACACCGATGTACTCTTGAATAACAAGACAATTCTTCTTCTTTCCAACTGTGTATTTTCTGATCTGTGTAACAACTTCTATCATGGTATCAGAGCTAGCTTTGTTTTCTTGATTTTTTTTTTCAAGATGCCGTCATCTACTCACTCTTCTGATCTTCATTTGCCTTCTTCTTCAACCTCCAACCCCGTTTCTTTACAATCCCTCAACCATGCCCTCCCTATCAAACTTGACTGTAACAACTACATTCTCTGGAAAACCTAGATGGAAAATGTAGTTTACGCTAATGGCTTTGAAGATATATTGACGACACCAAGCCATGCCCGCCTCAGGAGCTCATACTGGCGAACTCAATCCTGCTTGTGTGCAATGGAGACGTTTCGATCGCATGGTTCTTAGTTGGTTGTATTCCACGTTAACACCAGATATTATGGGCCAAATCGTTGGGTTTCAGACCTCCCATGATGCTTGGATGGCTCTGCCCAAAATCTTTTCTGTTTTATCCAAGGCTCGTATTCTACAACTTCGTCTTGAGTTTCAGACATCAAAGAAAGGGGCTGATCCTATGCTAGAATACATTCTCAAGATCAAGACTATTTCTGATAATCTTGCTGCTATTGGGGAGCCTGTTAAGGAAACTGATCATATTCTTCAACTTCTTGGAGGATAGGGTTCTGAATACAATTCTATTGTGGCCTCTTTAACAGCCCGTGAAGATGATTTTTCTCTCCACTCCGTCCATAGCATTCTGCTTACCCATGAGCAACGCTTAAACCATCAGCATACCTCATCTACAGACCTGCCATTTGCGGCTGCCCACATAGCTGCTGCCCCTTCCACCCAACATCCCAGATCTTATCAACCCAGATTCCAATCTCCTCAACCCCGATTCCAATCTCATTACTCAGGAAATCACCAACAGGTTCCATTTTCTCATACCAGACCCCATAACAAACCTCATAACAGACATGCTAATAGATCTTTCTCATTCGTTCCTCACAGACCTCCTCACCTCCCTACTCACCCTCAATGCCAATTGTGTGGTAAATTTAGACACATTGTTGTAAAGTGTTATTACCGTTTTGACATCACCTATCAAGGAACCAATGGTGTATCTCCTTCACAGGACTCTTCTCCATTACAAGCCATGCTTGCTACAGCACCAGATCATTAAGATTCCTGGTTCTTTGACACCGGAGCTATCCACCATCTCAGTCATTCTGCTCAGACTCTCTCTCATGTTCAACCGTACTCAGGTGCTGATCAGGTCACCATTGGTGATGGTCATTCCTTACCCATCCTCAACACAGGTAATAAATCATTTTTCTTTCCTTCCAAGGTTTTTTGCTTAAATCAAGTTCTTCATGTTCCTCAACTCTCCACTAACCTCATTAGTGTTTCCAAATTTTGCACTGATAATGTTGTCTTTTTTTAGTTTCATTGAACCCATTTCTTTGTCAAAGATCAGGTCACCAAGCAGACACTTCTCAAGGGATGGCTTAGGGATGGTCTATATGAGTTTCCTTTTTCATCATCTACTCATGCTTTTGTGTCTACAAGCTCTGTTCCTGCTCTCACTCCTGGTGCAATTTGGCATTCCAAATTGGACACCTAGTAGCTCTTATTCTTTCCAAGGTTTTAGCCTCTTGTAATCCTTCTGTTTCATTTTAGATTAATAAAATTGCTCCATGTAAAATTTGTCCATTAGCTAAGTCTCATTCTTTACCTTATTCTTTGTCATCTTCTCATGCATCCCAACCCTTAGTCCTTATTCACACTGACTTATGGGGTCTTGCTCCTTCTCCTTCCACATTAGGTGCATGGTATTTTCTTCTTTTCATTGATGATTATTCCAGGTATACCTGTATTTATTCTCTCCACCAAGGACCATGCCCTCTCCACTTTCATTATCTTTCGAAAAATGATTGAAAAACAGTTAAATTCCACCATCAAATGCATTCAATCCGACAATGATGGAGAATTCATAGAATTTAAACCTTACCTTGAAGCTCATGGAATTGTTCATTAGTTTTCATGTCCACATACACCTTAGCAAAATGGTCGGGTAGAAAGGAAAATCCACCATCTTGTTGAAACAGGTATGGCCCTTTTGGCTCAAAGCTTCTTACCTTCCAAGTATTGGTCATTTTCCTTTCAAACAACAGTCTATCTCATCAATCTCCTACCAGCTAAACTTCTCCATTTTCAATCTCCTCTACAAGTTCTTTTTCATAAAGTTCCAAACTATCATCATCTTAGAGTTTTCGGTTGCTTGTGTTTTCCCTCCTTAAGACCTTATAATCACCACAAACTCTCCTATAGATCTACTGTTTGTGTGTTTCTTGGCTATGCCTCGGCTCACAAAGGTTACATTTGTCTTGATGTCTCCACTAGTCGTCTATACATATCCAAAGATGTTCTTTTTCATGAATCCTCATTTCCATTTCAGTCATTACCTGCTCCTTCACCCTTACCACTGCACACTCCTCTCACGTCTGCCTTAATAAATCCTCCAACTGTGTCATTTCCTGTTCCTACTTTAGGTCCCGATTGTACCTCCACTTCAGATTCTCTTCCACCACTACTTCAGGTCCCATTTGCACCCACTTCTTCTCCTACACCTTCTTTTTCTCCTTCACCTCTCAACACCCACCCTATGGTGACCAAGGCAAAATCTGGAATTCATAAGAAAAAGAGCTTTCTTATGCAAACAACAAGTGAGCCTCACACTTACAGTCAGGCCTCTAAGAATGAACCTTGGGTTTAGGCTATGCAACATGAATATCATGCCTTTCTTCGCAACCGCACCTGGAGTCTAGTTCCTCCTCCATCCTCAGCATACATTGTTGGTTGCCGCTAGATATACAAGTTAAAATATCTCCTCGATGGCTCAGTAGAAAGGCATAAAGTTAGGCTGGTTGCTCAAGGCTTCACTCAGACTCCGGGAGTGGATTACTTTGACACCTTCAGTCCAGTTGTGAAGCCTTGCACCATAGGCCTCATCCTTGCCTTGGCAGTTTCCTTTCAATGGCCAGTTCGTCAATTAGATGTGGAAAACGCATTCCTTAATGGGGACCTTCAAGAGGAGGTTTTTATGGCTCAGCCTCAAAGGTTTGTCCACCCCCAATATTCTCATTATGTTTGCAAATTACACAAGGCTCTTTATGGCCTGAAACAGGCCCCTAGAGCTTGGTTTCAGAAGCTTCGGGTTGTAGTGGTTGATTATGGCTTTTAGTCACCTCGGGCAGACACTCCTCTCTTCATTCACCATACTGCTTCTGACATTCTTATTCTTCTTGTATACATGGATGATATCTTGGTCACTGGTAGTAATCCCAAGTTGGTTTCCCACTTCATTTCCTATCTCCATGACAAATTTGCCTTTAGAGATCTTGGCTCTTTATCGTATTTTTTGGGCATTCAGGCTCAACAGCAGGGCTCGATTTTGCATCTCAATCAACAAAGATATATTGCCGACTTGCTCCACCGCACTCAGATGGAGGCTTCTAAACCAACCCTTACACCTGGCAGCCTTGGACACACATTATCTCAATCTGATGGTGTTTCTCTCCTAGATCTCTCAGAATATCGTCGTATAATGGGAGCTTTGCAGTATGTCACTCTCACTTGGCCTGATATTGCTTTTTTCGTGAACAAAGCTTGTCAGTTCATGGCCAAGCCCTCTGATGTTCACTTGTTGGCTGTCAAACGCATTCTTCGTTATTTAAAGGGCACCATTTCTCTTGGTCTTCATTTTCAACCTTCCACTTCTATGGAGCTTCAGGGATATAGTGATGCTGACTGAGCCTCATGTCCGGATGATTGCCGGAGCAACAATGGATATTGTGTCTTCCTTGGCTCAAATCTCATCTCATAGGCCTCCTCCAAACAACGCTTAGTCCCCAAGAGCAGTGCTGAATCTGAATACCGAGGGTTAGTCTTTCTCATGGCTGAGCTGGTATGGATTCAGTCCCTTCTTCAAGAGCTTTGCTTGCCCACTTCTCTACCAGTCTTATGGTGTGATAATCAAAGTGCAGCTCATCTTGCTACCAATCCGGTCTTTCATTCTCGTTCCAAACACATCGAATTAGACTTGCATTTTATTAGGGAAAAGGTGTTGCGACAAGAGCTTCAAATCTGCTATGTGCCATCCACTGATCAACTTGCTGACATTTTAACCAAACATTTGTCGATTTCCCAATTTTGTAGCTTACGAAGCAAGCTCATAGTCACCTTCCCGCCTATGAGCTTGAGGGGGGATGATAACCAAACAGATCCTAACCTAACCTCCTCTCCCACAGTTGTAACCGAGCAATCGTGTAACAACTCCCAAACCAACTCACCTAACCACCTCACCTAGCTTATAAATACCCACACCGATGTACTCTTGAATAACAAGACAATTCTTCTTCTTTCCAACTCTGTGTATTTTCTGATCTGTGTAACAACTTCTATCAAGAAGACATATAGATTTTTAGATGGTTTTAAATATCAAATATTTTTTTAAAAAGGTGACAATATGTGAGGTGAGTATTGTGGGAAATATATAAGTTGAGACTTATCTTTTATACTAGTAAGTTTGTATATTTGGTACTTCCATATTTGAAGATTGATGTTTAACGAATATATTTATTTCTGTTGGTTAAATTTTTTTATCTTTATTAAACATGATGAAAAGTTTGAAATTTATGAAAAATAGTGGATTTATTTTTATTTTTAAAGTTTAAAAAAATTAAATTTGTTTGATATAGATATTTTAATTATAGTAGGAGTTTTTAACTAAAGTTGTTAACAATAGTGCTTTCTATGTAAATGATAGTTGAAGAAATTACTCTAAGATGAGTGTGTAAAGTTGAAAATGGTTAGACCCTACCATAAGTCTCAAGATAAGTAAAGGTCCTCGAGATGGGTATGTTATGGGATGGCTAAAATCCCATTGTGATGGTTAGACCCCATTATAAGCCTTAAGATTAATATGCATGCGGGATGGTTAAGCCCCATTATAAGCATCCAAGTGCTTCAAGCTCCATTGTTAGCCTTCAAACGGTTAAGTCTTAATATGAGTGTGAATGAGAGTAACATAAAATGATATAAAGATGATTAATGATGCTTTATTGACAAATAATTGCTTTTCATATGCCCTTGGTCCTAACAAGTGGTATTAGAGTTAGGTCATGGTTCGAGTTATAAGAGCTATATATTGGGGAAGGGATTGTTAGGCATGCAACAATGTAAAATAATGGCTGAAAAGATGAGATGGTTATATCCCAAGTCCTAACAAAAGTTGTGTCCATATGTTGCGGAAAAGATTGTTAGACATGCAATAATATTTTGAAAAATAACTCGGATGGATGTGTAAGAATGAAGATGGTTTGACCCCATTATAAACCTCGAGATTAGTTGAACCACATAAAGAGAATTAATTTGACCTCATTGGTCAAATTAATTTGACCCCATTATTAGTTTTCAATGAGATGACCAAGTCCTTAGTCCTAAAAAAATATTGTATCTACTTGTAGGGTCCCAAATTTTCCTTTGAATTAGTTAGGAAATCATATATTTTAAGTCAAAAACTCTATTCAATGATCATGATTCTTTTAAATTTAAATAGGATTTACCAATACATGCATATATTTGAAGAGAGATCAATGAAAACAAATGTTGAATACTTCATAAATTTAGTAGATTAGATATGTATAGTTATCTTTTCTCTTTTATATTTCTAATTCAAAGTAAATATAACCTAAAATAAATTTAATGTTAAAAGTATTCTATCTCTTGCTCCCTAGTTCAAAGTAAAATCTCTCTAACATTGCCTTAATATAAAATTTATAAGTTAGGGAAAATGGGAAAAATTTGTTTTTGCTACTTAAAATAAAAAAAAAAATATATGATAAATTACTAAATAGTGGATGACCAAAATTTTTTACCTTTCTTGGAATTAAATTTAATGTTTTTCAAATAACTTATTTACTAAAGACACATAAATAGTTGATTCTAAAAACTTTTAAGTACATTTAGGTTAACTTTCCAAAACATTAAAGCAAATTTACAAATAAAATGCTAAAAGTAAATTCAACATTCCATTTATTTTGATTATAAACATTAAAGGAAATGCTTTTTTAGATCTAAATCCAAAGTATGAATTTATTTTGATTCTAAATTAAAAAAAAAAAAATGAAATATTAAATTGTGAACTTCAAATAATTGCTTTTCTAAGAATTAAATTCAAAATATGCATTTTTCATTCTAAAAAAATTAAAACAAGTAAATTTTGAAAGTAAAGTAAGTTATGGGTTATTTTAAATTTTAAAAAATTTAAAGAAAGCACAAAAAACTTAAAAAATAATTATCCTTGTTGGAAACAAATTCAAAATATACATTTATTTTGATTCTAGAAAATTAAGGTAAATACATTTTTTTTGGTAATAAACATATCTGGTCATTTATTTTGATTCTAGAAAATTAAGGTAAATACCCTTTTTTTGGTAATAAATATAGCTAGTCATTTATTTTGATTTTAAAAGTGAAAGGAAATTCAAAATAAATTACTAAAGAAATGTTGCCACTAATAAATTTATAATTAAATATTTTAAATAAAACAGTCCTAAAATGGTAAATAGATTAGACTAGACATAGACAATATTCTTCATCATTTTATAGGTGATTGGATGGAATTTTTAATGCACAACTTATTTAAATCCCCTGGGGGGTGGGAAAGGCCCTAATATGTTTAACTACCATAAGTAACTTTTGGGGACATTATGAAAGTGGAGGTGAACATGAATGTAGAAAAGAAGAGAATGAGAGAATCGAAAAGATACCTTCGATCAAATCAATGATTTAGCATGGGTAAAAACATTCACTTTTTGTTTTTTTGTTTTTTTTTTTTGTAATTGATTCATTCATCTTTGTCCATAACAATATCAAATTTATTTTATGTTATTTTCAGGAGCATGGAAACATCAAAATAATATCCTTGATTGGAAAGAACAAGTGGAGAAGAGAGGAAATTGTTTTTCATATTTCTAAATGTATTTCCTCTTGTTGTTTCCTACTTTTTGGGTTTCTTTGCTCAGGTAAGTTTTACAACTCTTAGATTAAATCCCACATAGGAGAATGTGATTATGTGCAACACATTAACATGATGCATGCCCTTTCTCAAATGCATTCCCATGCATATTTTTAAAATTTTATTTATAGCTAATTTCATGATGAAAATTGTGTTCTTTTGAGTTTTCTAACATTGTTTGTTCCACAGATAGAATTTCTTCAATTGGAGATGGAGCAACAATTGGTATCAACATTAAGCTTTTAGGGAGCTACTACACAACCAAGGAAGATGTAGTTAGGAAATTAACATTTGATGGTGGCTAGTCACAAAATATATGTTTTATGGGGGTTATGGCTAATGATAGTGGCTACCTAAAGTAAGTCACTACATGTTCTCAAACAAGCATGACTATTATATTTTATTCAAAAAAGAAGAAATTAAATTGTATGTAGTTAGAGGAGCATTGTTGCAACAAAGGATGAAAGGTGTTTTTAAATTATGAGAATAAAGATGATAGTTTGATAATGACTATAAAGGAATTATGGGAATAAAGATGATAGCTAGCTTGAAATAAAAAAAAAAAAAAATCAAAGTTAAAAGTATTATAGATTTATAAGATAACCTTAAAATATTTATTATAAAAAATGAGTCACAGATTTGAAGTCATGATTGTGGAAATGCTCTTATTAGATATAGCCAAATAAGACAATAAATTTGAAATTAAAAACAAGTTAACTATTTTAACTTAATACTTAAAGTCATTTTTAACTTTAAATTTTAATATTAAGTTGTTTTACCAAACATACTAATCTATTTAATGAGTTAAATTAAGTTATTAAGTCAATTTAATTTATTAAATTGATTTACTAAACAAGCTTGAAGTAATGAACTTGAAAAAAAAAAAAAAAATGGAAACAATAGGAGCAATGAACTAAATCAACACTCAATTCCTAATTTTCACAATCTTTCCGCATCATATGTGGACATCAACTACATTCGCTATATATATCTGGAAGCTACAGTACAATAGTGTCATCACCAAGGCTAAGAAAATGCAGCAATGAAGCTCTCAAGTCCCCCCCTTGGCCTCCTGTCATTTCTTCTGGGAAAGTAGGTAATCAACTTTTTTCTCTCATTTTGTTTCCTTGCAAAACAGATATGCGAAGCCAAAGTAGCCATTATTTTCTCGTATACAGGGCACATCAATGGCTTTGCTATTGCAACCCTCTATGACCATGAAACGGCTAAAATAGCTAATGAGCAAGTTTTTTTGTTTCACTATTCTACTATTTACCAATTGTATTGAGTAATAAACAAATGTAGAGAATCCCAAAGTAGTCTCATTTTTCTTGAACAAGTGAAGAAATACACACAAGGTCTCTTTTTCTTTTTCTTCTTTTACAGGGGGTTGGTTTTCATTAGTTTGAGTGGATAAGAATTGGACTACTGATTATACTTCATGAACATAATGAGCAGTGACTAGAGAAAGAAACAAACATAACTTTTCACTGACCTTTCTCTAAAAGGAGATGCTTAATCCAAAGTACATAGATTTTACGAGAGATAATTAAGTCCCCCCTTTTAAGTCTTTTTCACATCAGAAGAAAGAAAGGAAAGACAAGGGCATGAGAAAAATTAATTAGAAGGGTATCTCTTTCCTACTTATATGCTCTATGTGTGTCCACCAGCTATAGGCCTATTTGGATTTTTTTTTTGTCAAATCTCAGGCTTGTCCAGGAGTTTAGCAACCCCTAGCTGTTTGGCACATGGGAGGGTTTATGGGGTCTGTCTGAGGATTAGGCCTCTCTTATGGGACCTGTACCTGGTCGTTTAGTTGCACTACAGGGGCTATGAGGGTCACCCTAACTAGTGTTGACTGTCCTCATCAAGTCTTTTCCATGACATTTGGATTAATGGCTAATGGTTGGGTAGCCATATTGCTCCCTAATATAGGCATATAGTTGTCCAATTGTTTATTTTATTAGCCTAGATTTTTCTATTCACTTTGTCATAGTATCATGGGATGCACTTATATGTTATATTAAACTGAAATAGACGGATATGTCTCTAAAAGAAATATTAAAAATACTTTAAAAGGATGTTTTAGGACGATCAAGGACTGTGTGCACGATGGGGGTTACAGCTAAGGTGCATGAATTTACATGGTATACCTGTCCTTGCATCAATCCTAAGGTATAACTTATAAGCATTTGATTCTCTCATATGGTTGAAGGATGCTTTAAGACGATCAAGGACTGTGCACGATCGGTACACCTCCCTCCTTCACAATTGGCAACTAATTTCTCTCCAAGATTTGGGCACCCCACCAAAAACATATTTAAGGGCCCATACAGCTACACAGTTTGTCAATCTAAAGGCATCATTAACTCATCTTCTTACCATGGATGAGGGCGACAAAATTTCAACCAGAACTACTCCAAGTCATGATTTATTGTGGTGTGGCGATTTTGCGGCAAACTCAATCACAGTGCTAAGAACTGCTACCAAATTCAAGGATATCCACCTAAAGTACCACGAGCCCAATTATACTATATTGCAAGACAAGTCAAATGCTTAAAACTGGTTGATCAACTCCATGACATCTCACCATATCACCTCTAACCATAGCAACTTAGGAATTCATTTTGAGTACAATGGGAATGAATACTGTTGGTACATTAAGTTACGTAATTTAAGTTGGCAATTTTATTTCATTCATTGCATAAGACTTTTGGATTATGTGTCTTACTCTTCATTGAAGACTTAAGATTGTTGCGTGATTAATCGGAATGACACGGATAAGTATAGAAAGGTTCCAGAAATGTTAATATGATTTATCTAAGGCTTGTAGTGGACTTAAGGTTTTTTAATTAACCAAAAATATTTTAAAAATATTTTTTTTAAAAAATTTAAAGGCGAACTCAAGCGCTCATGGAAAACAGAATTCCAATTTTGCACAATTGGATTAATTTTATAATTATAATTGAATTAATTTTACAATTATAATTGGATTTGTTTTATAATTGTAATTGGATTTCTTTTTACAATTGTAATCTAATTAATTTTATAATTGTAATTAGATTTATTTTACAATAATTGTTGAATTTATTTTAGGAATCCTAATTTGAGCCCACTGGGTATTTGAATCCTATAAATACCTTGCCTAAATAGGTTTTCTAGTTAGATGCAAAAATTTTGAAAAACCTACTTTGCCTTCTCGCTACCAAAGTTCTTAAAGAAGATTATCATACTTTTGTTAGGTTGTGAAGGAGATCTGCATTTCATTAGACACTAAGACAAGATCCACAAGAGCACACAAAGTATTGCATCGCAAGTGTAGATTGTAGTATATATATGTTTTGGACAACAAGTCTAAGGGTAACATCTACCAAGTAATTCTATGTACTACTTTTTTATATAGTGAATTGTTGACTTGAGGTATCTAACCCTGTGGTTTTTTATCTCTCCACTTCATGTGGAGGTTTTCTACGTAGAAAATATTGTGTCCTATGTGTTGGATTGCTTTTAATATTTTCTATTTTCTCATAGGAATTAATTGAATTAAAAATCTCAACTTTTGGGCTATTAAGAGTAAAAACACTTATTCACCCCATTCTACGTATTATAGAATATTTGTTTTTTCAATTATCATTAGTGATAGTACTAGCCTTCCAATTTCTCACATAGGTTCCACATTCTCACCTCACCAACCACAATATTTTGTCTTCCATCCATGGAAAAAAAGGCTTGTGTTCATTTCTCAATTCTACAAGACTAACAATACCTCTATTAGGTTCTTACTTTTTCATTTTATTGTGAGGGATTTGACCATAGGGGTGCAAAGGCTAAAGTAAGGAGAAAGTATATAAGTGGCCTAAGCGTTCCTCTACACAAATTTCCAAACTACTAGTCTATATCAATACCAAGTCTCCTTCTAAGATTGAAAAAACAACTTGGCCATCCCTTTGGCAAGACTCTACACTATCTACTATTTCATAAAAATATTCAAGTGTTATCTACTTCTCATACTCTATATTGTAATTCTTGCATTTTCAATAAAAGTCATTGGTTTTTGTTGTTTAGTGTCTCTTTTTTTACTAGCACAAAACTACTTGACCTATTAGAGTGCCTATTTATGTCTATATCCCTCCACTAATAAGATGTACACCTCACAACATGCAGTATTTGTTGAAAACACTTTGGTTCTACCACAAACTCATTTCGATGAAGCCCAACCCAAACCTCAAGTGTGAATAGGCAAGAAACACCCCTTATTAAATATGGCATCATTTTGTTCTCCATTTTCGATACGGGATTCATTTTCACAAAGATATGAAAAATCACAAACCCAAGTGCACACTACCAAGACTTGAATCTTGATCTTTTAAATGGAATTTAAGGCCCATAATGAAATTTAAGGCCCTTGCCAATAGACCTGTGATGCTTTTAGTTTCATAAAATGCATATCACTATATATATATAAACATTTTTTTTGTATTCTTTAATATATTCCATCTAAATACATTATATCGTTCAATTTACTAGCTCAATATCTTCTCAAGGTTGAGAGTTTTCCATGCAGTATAGTAGTTTGATGAATCATGAAAATTGATAGTCTTGCGTCATGAATCATCGTAGGTTCTATCAAATGTGCATCACATACACTAATACAGTCACCATGGGAAGCCTATCCCAATGGTCAAGATAAGTCATCCCTCCAATTAGGAGGTGATGTACTATAGTCTTTATTGGATTGTCCAAATCCATGAACTGACAGTGGACAACTTATCTACTTACAAGGAACCCATAACTTGTATCTTCTATGCAACTCCTAATACACCCAACTCATGTACAATGTAAAAGACATGGATTGAATGCTTAAATCAATGTCAATATACCAAAGAGATAACAAAGGGATGGTTAAATCTAACTTTGTTACATCATGTCTTGCTTTTTGGGGTTTAATCCCAATAGTATGACTTTTGTTAATTGTGTCTAACATCCTCATTTGCCACTAGTTGAGCTTTAGAGGACTTATATTCACAATTCATCCACCAGTTTACTATTCAGTGGTTACCTAAGTGTACCTAAATTCTTTGTATCTTTGACTAACACAGTGTCTGCTTTGTTGTTACTAAAAATCTTTGGTATCTTCTACTAATGTACCAAAATATACTTGCCAAAATTTGTAGAGATAAACTCTCTCCTCCTTGACGTAGTGTTTAGTTAAATATATATCGAGGGTTTTTAGGATTTAGGGTTTAAGGTTTTTAGGGGGTTTAGGGTTTTGGGTGTAGGGGGTTAGGGATTTTGGGTTTAAGGTTTGAGGTTTAAGGTTTAGGGTTTTAGAGTTTAGGGCTTGGGGTTTAGGGTTTAGAGTTTAGGGCTTAGGGTTTGGGGTTTGGGTTTTAAGGTTTAGGGTTTGGGGTTTAGGGTTTAGGGTTTGGGGTTTGGGGTTTTAGGGTTTAGGGTTTAGGGTTTGGGGTTTAGTGTTTAGTGTTTAGTGTTTGGGGTTTGGGGTTTGGGGTTTAGGGGTTTAGGGTTTGGGGTTTAGGGTTTTAGGGTTTAGGGTTTAGAGCTTGGGGTTTGGGGTTTAGGGTTTTAGGGTTTAGTGGTTTAGGGTTTGGGGTTTATGGTTTATGGTTTAGGGTTTAGGGTTTAAAGGTTTAGGGTTTAGGGTTTAGGGTTTAAGGTTTAGAGTTTTAGGGTTTAGGGTTTGGGGTTTAGGGTTTAGGGTTTGGGGTTTAGGGTTTAGGGTTTGGGGTTTGGGGTTTAGGGTTTGGGGTTTAGGGTTTTAGGTTTTAAGGTTTAGGGGGTTTAGGGTTAATGGTTTAGTGGTTTAAGGTTTAGGGTGTTAGGCTTTTAGGGTTTAGGGTTTAGGGTTTAGGGTTTGGGGTTTAGGTTTAGGGCTTATGTTTTAGGTTTAGGTTTAGGGTTTAGGGTTTTGGGTTTTAGGTTTAGGGTCTAAGGTTTAATGTTTAGGGTTAAGCGTTTAGGGTTCGGGGTTTAGGGTTTGGGGTTTGGGGTTTGGGGATTTAGGTTTTGGGGTTTAGGGTTTTAGGGTTTGGGGTTTAGGGCTTGGGGTTCAGGGTTTAGGTTTAGGGTTTAGGGTTTAAGGTTTAGGGTTTAAGGTTTAGGGTTTAGGGTTTAGGGTTAATAGATTTAGGGTTTTAAGGTTTTAGGGTTAGGGTTTAGGGGTTTAGGGTTTAGGGTTTGGGGTTTAGGGTTTGGAGTTTGGGGTTTGAGGTTTGAGGTTTAGGGTTTTGAGTTTTAGGGTTATAAGGTTTGGGGTTTAGGGTTGGGGATTTAGAGTTTAGCATTTAGGGTTTAGGGTTGAGGGTTTAGTGGTTTAGGTTTAGGGCTGAGGGTTTAGTGGTTTAGGTTTAGGGTTTAGGGTTAAGGGTTTTGGTTTTAGAGTTTTGGGTTTAAGGTTTAGGGTTTAGGTTTTGGGTTTTGGGTTAGGGTTTAGGGTTTAGGGTTTGGGTTTTAGGGTTTAGGGTTTGGGGTTTTAGGGCTTTAGGGTTTAGTGTTTGAGTTTTTAAGGCTTTAAGGTTTGGGGTTTAGGGTTTAGGGTTAAGAGTTAAGGGTTTAAGGTTTAGAGTTTAGTGGTTTAGGTTTAATGTTTTGGGTTTAAGGTTTAGGTTTAGGGTTTTTGGTTTATGGTTTAGGGTTTTAGGGTTTTGGGTTTAAGGTTGAGGGTTTAGTGGTTTAGGTTTAGGGCTTAGGGTTTTGAGTTTTGGGTTTAAGGTTTAGGGTTTTGGGTTTAGGGTTTAAGGTTTAGGTTTAGGGTTTAGGGTTTAGGGTTTAGGGTTTAGTTTTTAGGGTTTAAAGTTTGTGGTTTTAGGGTTTAGGGTTTGGGGTTTTAAAGTTTTAGGGTTTGGGGTTTTAGGGTTTAGGGTTGTGGGATGTTTGGTTTAGGTTTTGGGTTTAAGGTTTAGGGTTTTGAGTTTAGGGTTTAGGGTTTGGGATTTAGGGTTTAGGGTTTGGGGTTTGGGGTTTGGGGTTTGGGGTTTTAGGGTTTAGGGTTTGAGGTTTTAAGGTTTTAAGAATTTAAGGTTTGAGGTTTTAAGATTTTAGGGTTTGGGGTTTGGGGTTTAGGGTTTAAGGTTTTAGGATTTAGGGTTTAGGGTTTGTGATTGAGGGTTTAGTGGTTTAGGATTAGGGTTTTGGGTTTAGGGTTTTGGGTTTTGGGTTTAGGGTTTAAGGTTTAGGTTTAGGTTTAGGGTTTAGGGTTTAGGTTTAGGGTTTAGGGTTTAGGGTTTAGGTTTAGGGTTTAAGGTTTTAGGTTTTATGATTTTAGAGTTTTACGGTTTGAGGTTTTTACCTACACTTCCAAGAGCAGTATGATTGTTGAACCTTGGATTATATATGAGAGATGAAGATTTAGAAAGACAAGACATCATGTATGTAGGAGACATCAATATTGCATTTTAATTATTAATATAACATTAAACGATTATTGGCAAATTTTTTCCTTCATTTTTATTCAATAAATCGAAATTAATAATTATTAATGAACTAAAATTGAAGGTTTCATGAAAATTTAAAATTTGATATTAGTTAAATAATGAAGAGAGAAAGGAGAAAAGTAATGAAAATAAAATGAAGTAAAAAAATGGATTACAATTAATAGGAAACTTAAAAAATAAAGGGTGGTTCGTAAATTATGAGGGGGGCAACTAAACAAAGTTATGAGTAAATAAAAAAAAATTAATATCTCATTTACATAAATTTTCTAGTAAAAAGTAAATAAAAAATTATATTGAAATTAAAAACTCTTATGGAAAAATTATTGACTTACATTATTTTGTTAAAAATTATATTTTTAATTCATTTTTAAAAGCCACTATATATTTTATATTGTTATTTTTTGTTTTTAATTTGATTTAAAAAGTCATTATGTTTTTAAAAATAGAAAATACCATCTAGATTAAATTAAATAATTTCATATAAAAAATATATATAATATATCAAATTATTCAATAAAAAACAAATAAATATAAATGAAAAATAAGTTTTGTTTTAAACATATTTAAAAAGAAATCAAATCTCAATAGAAAAATTTTCATCATTTTGATAAATTTCATATCAAAATCTTAATATTTTGTTTGCTTGCTGATTATGTAATTTAAAGAATATGAATAAAAGGGAAATAAGACATAATAATGGTTTAAGGATGTTAATCATTAAATAAAAGAGGAAAATAGTAATACACAAAAGAGCCGATACAAATACCTCAATTGCTTTATGTTGATGCGCAACAATCATGTTTTCCTTGTGAAACAAACAACATCCTTCTAGAACCCGTGCCAATGCAACTTCAGCATCAATTGAAGGCCTACTTATCTTCATGAGTTCAACACCAAAATAGAACATAATTCAACCATTTGGTTCTTTTGATCTTTTTTCTTTGAAAACAAATAGATAAAAAGGTAATACGAAAAGAATTCCAAAAATTCTTTTTGTTTTTTTTTTTTTCCTTTCCATTTTCTTTGCCAACCATTTGACTTACTTGGACTACCTTCTTTGAAAACAAAGGGAACAAGTAACATAACACTTGAAGACAAATGGAACAAGCAACATAACACTCCAAATTTTGTCATTTTTTTTTCTCTTTTAAAGAAAAAAATTAATGATAAATATAAATATTAAATAGATTTTATTGCATTTATTAAATAGATTTTACTTATTTTCTCAAAACACACTCAAATATAATTTAAAATACTTCAAATTTGTTATTAAGAAAAAAAAAACTAATTTGTAGGAGAGTTCCAAATAGACACTAACCATTCTTCATCTTTGTTCTCAATCCAAAAAACACTCTAGGACTTCTCTCCTACCAAAACCAAACTTCTCTCCATAAATATTATAAATAAACCAGACTCCTCTCCATAAATATTCTAAATAAACCAGACTTTATGGTTGAGACTAATAAACATCATATTGGTGGATCATGGATGGTGCTCTGTCAAACAAGGAGGATGAGGTACCTGAAAACCAATGTAAAGACAAGGTTTCAACAGATGATGCTACCTTCTATGGTGAGGCCTCATAGACCTCAATGTTTAAGATCGGTAGTCTACCTTATCGGCCTTTGACAATGTTTGAAACCATTCCAGCCTATTGAGTTTAGATGAAAAAACAGACTCTTCCCTCACAGTTCCTTGAGTTAGTTTCAAGATAGAATCAGAATATGAAATCCAAATCGTTATGCACATACATATTTCCATTACGTTAAGTTACAATAAGTAATTAAATCCTTATTGAAATGGTTGAGTAGAAATTGGAGGCAAATGAAAAGATTAAATTTTCAATTATATTGATAGTAGTTTCAGGAGTATTTCCAATCGTTTTTTAGGTTTATGAGGGCAGTTTCAATTTGAATGTGAAATCAAAATCAAGTTAAAGATTAAATTTTCATTATTTTGAATATTTCCAGTTATTCTTTTAGGTTTGTGATGACAGTTTCAATGCAATTATAAAATCAAAATCAAGTTATCAACATTATAGATTTTCGTTACATTAAGTAATTAAAATCCTAAATTAAAACCCTAGTGAAATGGTTGATGGAATATAAATTAAAGATGAAAAGAGTAAATTTTCATTTAGGTTGATTATTAGTATTAATAAGGGTATTTTTGGAAATAAAAAGGTCCGTACTTGTATAGTTAGTATAGATATCAATTTTTTTTTTGTTAAAATAACTCCAATACATGTATTATTATTATTATTATTATTATTTTTTTTTTTTATCATTTTTGGAGTTTTTTCTAACATTTCTATGAATTTTTTTTTATTATCAATTCTCATCCATCAATATTTATTTCAGAATGTCCACCTATATTTTCTTATATAACTCAATATATCCATAAAATCAAATTACCGATATATCCATCAAAACTGATATTTTCATCATTGCTTTAACTCACGTCTCTTGCTTGAGCATGAACCATACACCACCAACTTGACCACTCCTATACCATAACCCATTACTTTGTACACATCATATAAACACTTGATTGTAATAACATCTTTAAGCCCACACATATTCATTTAACCATTACCCATCCTTTACCCAACTCTTTGGAACCACTTGTGTTTCCCAACCTCTTAAACACCCTTAATGGTGTCAAGTCATGCGTAAAGAATTTGATGCCTTCATTTGGAATGGAACATGTGAACTAATTGGGTGATGCCCACCAATTAGTGGAGTGTTGTCAATGCCCTACAATATCTTTTGCTCACTCATTTCAATATCTCATATGTTGTTAACAAACTCTCTTAATTCACGGATAGACCACCTTCTAAGACTCATTGGACACAATGTACCATGGTCTCTTCCTATGCACAAAGTCTTCACCTTGATTTATGTGGCTTCTCTGATGTCAATTGGGCAAGGAATCATGATGATCACACATCTCATGTGAAACATCTAGCCATTGACTATTCTTTTGTTTGTGATTAGGTTCAATGGGGACAACTCAAAGTTTCACATGTTTCAACATTCAATCAATGAATTTGGATTTTGACATGTTAGTGGTTTTTCAACGAAATTGCTCAACATTTTACTCATTTGAATCCTTATCACTACTATCATCAATATTGGAAGACATTTAGGATTGGGTAGGAGTGATTAATCATTCCTTGACTTGCACATAGACAATCAGCGGATTTTATATGCAGAATGTTTAATTGTTCATTCTCATAACCAGGAAGATCACACTCTTCTCTAGATGGTCAATCCTTATTTGGATCGTCCTCTCTCCCAACTCTTAGCTTCTCCCTTGCTTTAGTGATTGTTACTTAAGTACTGTCCAGGGCAAATACTCATTAATTCTCAATGTGATTGATTGTTTACTCCAAAATGATTGATCATCTATGGTTCTAATCAATCACCCGATTCACTCCTCCACACTTGACTTTTATTGCTTGCCTTCCTTCTCTTCCATGATCCTAAACCTCCATAGTGTTGAAAGAAAATGACGGTTCCAAGAAACGTCAATTTTCCCGGGTACATGCATGTAATGATACTATGTTTGATTGGTAACATAAAATACGATATGTATATCCTAAAATATCATTTCTATGAGAATGTGTTTAATTTAGGATTTTGTGTCTAATGGAATATGGTATTTTTTAATATTACATCCAATAGAATATGCTATGCTCATGTTTGGTTTGTATAAGGAATAAAAAATTGAATTAAGATATATTATATTTCAATGTTTGATATTTATTTAAATAAAATTTTTAGTGCATTTAAATATTTCTTATTACCAAAAAAATATGAAATCTCCCTTATATTTAATATTATTTAGAAATTGTTGTAAAATTTGTTAGTAAGTCATTGTTTATTATTTGTCATTATATTCATGATTAAAAAACTTAAAATTTATAAATAAAGAATATTTTATTATTTTTTTAAATATAGAAAAACATTTTCCATATATCTATATATACATATTTTGTTAATTTTGTAATCAAATTTATTTATTTCAAATGGAATAACATAAAAAAATTAAAAAAAAAAATAGATGATAAGAATAAATTTATGACTTATGATATTATATATATATATTAACTTCTCGACTTTCATATTATGAGAATGTTAGATAATATATTTTATCACTTATCCTAAGAAAATAACTTATCATATTTATTGTCAATTAAATATAACATAAAATATAATATTTCATTTCTTATTTTATCTTAAAACTTCATATTATCAATTAAAAATAAAATATAATATATCATCACATCTCTTATTTTTCTCCCGACAATATTAATGTTTTCAAGAAGTGCAAAATATCATTGTCTCTTTTATTTAGTGTAAACTTCATAAAACATCACATGCACTAGCACTGGCACTGTCATCTTATGTTTTTATTATGCCTAAAAATAATTCGTTGTCTCTTTGAGCTTGTACTAATATTTATAATTTTTATTTTTAAAAATAAAAACACTTAAAAAAAGGACTATTTGATTAAAAGGATTAGTGAAAATCTAATTTTTGAAATTTAACTCTCTATATTTCTTTTGTCTCATTTTGATAAAAATATTCTTGTTATTTTCTCGTAAAAATAACATTTTATTTAAAAACCTACGTATAAATACTTGAAATAATAAAAGATATTTATGTAAAAAATAAATTACTAAAAAAGTAAAAGCACGGAAATGTTAGATTTTTGAGGATTATTTGATCCTTTTTAACCATATATTTCCAATAAGAAAGCCAAGTTCTATTTGGGCATTGACGAGCTTTTTCACGTTTTAATTCAATATTTGACGAGGAAAATAAAATTTGTCGGTGACAGCACACAAATCACCACAAACCCAACCAACTGTGTTGCACGTGCCTACAAAGTGGGAATCCTCGTAGGGCAATGATGACGTGGCAAGGCCTCATTGGAGAGTGTTCCACGCCTTTGGAACATTACTAGGGACATATGGGTCCTTAAATTTGTTACTTGAAGTGTCACAATCAAAGAGTAGTGTAGGACCACAATCATGTGGAGTGCCCCTGTGAAAATTATTCATATTTATTTTTTATACCAAGTACTTCTTCATTTTTGTGGTAGCCATGGATGAGGCAGAAGTGTCACATGGGGTACCCAACTGGACCGGACCTGCACGTGCTATTCACACGCTTTTTTTCCCAAAATATCCCTAGATACGACACCGTTTTACTGTTGCTTCACTTCAAGACAAACGTGTTTCCCCCTCAATTTTCTTCTCAAATTATTTATGAGAATAAATATTATTTTATCAGTTAATGCTTTCATAGAGATGAATTAATATTCCATTTAAAAAAAATATAATTAATTAATTTTATTTTTTTATTTTTTTATTTATATAATTCAATCACATCACTTTCAGTTCAAAATCCCCCTCTTTATTATCAAAATAATTAATTATTATATTTTTTTATAATGAATTTCCTATTTAAATCTTGTTAAAATATATTAATAAGCCTCCTATCTTTTTTTTTCCTTATTTTCACATAATTTAAATTTTCATATAATTGATAATTAATTGGATTATAAGAGTACCTTAGGTCTCAGAAAATCCGAAAGAAAATGAATTAAAAAATAAAAAAAATAAAAAATAAATAAATTTACATTAAAATTATTTTTCAAAAGGCAACTTTAATATAACTAGTTAGAATTTTAAATTATTTATTTAAAAGACAATTCAAAATTCAATACTTAAATTAAAGTTACTTGTAAAAAAAAAATCTATATATTAATGCTCTAAAAAGTGTCACAATTTGAAAATAATTTTTCAATTTTCATAGTTGGATAAATATTTTCTTTTTAAAGATAACCATTTTTGTTTTCAAAATTGGAACAAGTTGGTGTAAAGTTAGGTTTTTTTTTGTCCTTTTCCAAGTCTTTAGATCTCTTATATATTATATTAATTAATATAATAATAAAATAACACCAGGAAGAATTAGCCTGGCTTACAAGTGTGCATGTTAATTCAACATCTCATATTAGTTGGCTAAGACTTGCTTGCATTTATACTGGCAATCATCATGCCTAGTTGTACAAATTGCTTCAATTTCAAAATAATAATTTTTTTTTATTTTGGGGAAAAATGTTTTATAGTTTATCTCATGCAAATTCTTTTCAATAAATTAAATTGGGAATTAAATGATTTTCCAAATGAATTTGTAGCTTTGGAATTTATTTATTTTTTATATATATTTAATAAAAATAGACTCAAATGGGTGGAATTTTACAAGAGCTTGCATGTGTAATAAAATTATAGTAATTATTTTAATTTATTTAACTTTTTCTTGATTTTCATATGATTTAGGAGCTTGCTTTTGACAATCAAACTTAAGTTAATGGGGGAATATGTTCTCAGCCATGTAATTATGAGAATCACATGGCCAGTTATACACCCAAACCAACCCTAAGCCTACCATAAACTATGCCCAAATTCACTTGAAATTGACCAATATTTGAGACTACAAGGAGCCAAGCCAAGCCAAACCCAACCCTCTATGGGTAGACACAATATTAATCCAATTGAATCCAACCTACCACCTCATATCTCTTGTGGTTTTTCTTCTCCCTTGGGTCTAAACCTCATTTTTATATTTGGGTTAAGACAAAAGGGCCATGTAGTAATGCCACCCTAAGACATTACAATTCCTTATTATGTCACCCAATTGCTTAGATTCAGACCACACATGCAAAGATCTCAATAATGGGACCCCAAAAATTGCAATCACCTCTTACCCACATGTAATCACATGATGGGTATGGCATGCCCATCACCATTGTCACAACCTCAAAAAAAAAAAACCCTAAATTTCTCTGTATTTTCTTTTCAATTAGGAAAAAGGACACTCATCCACTATAACCCATCTTTTTCTTTTCCCTCTTTGCAAGTTCAAGTTTGAAACAAAGAATCAAAGCCCACCTCTAATCATCACTTTTTAAACTTGAATAAAGCTAAACCTCATCAATAGAGAGACATGAGAGCCACTATTCAAATTCTTGAGGTCATTTTCAGGCAATAAAAATAACTGCCCACTAACGACCACCTTACTATTTATATGATATATGTGAGTGGGGTTAAACCTTATGAAGAGTCCACATCTTTCTGTATATATATAGATGTAGATGTACCATCTACTGCAGCTACAATTCTTCTTCATCGATGGCAGAGCTGGAAAACCCAAATTTCATGTCAAAACTCATCACCTTCCTCTCCTCTATACTCCAGAGAGTGGCTGAGTCCAATGACCTCAATAGAAGATTTCTACCGCAGAAGATTTCAGTCTTCCATGGCCTCACCCGCCCCAATATCTCAATTCAAAGCTACCTAGAGAGGATTTTAAACTACGCCAATTGTAGCCCTTCTTGCTATGTTGTTGCATACATTTACCTTGATCGGTTCGTGCAGAAGCAGCCATCGTTGCCGATCAATTCGTATAATGTTCATCGCTTGCTCATTACTGGTGTCATGGTTGCTGCCAAGTTCATGGATGACATGTAAGTTTATATAACTGTTTTTTTTTGGTTCTCTTACAAATTGTTTTGATGTGATATATATAGCTTTGGTGATTGAATTAGAGGATGATGGAGTAGGAAAATGTGAATTTTCCAACATCATTATCTTTTCCTTGGTTTTAACTTTCCTTGAAATTGCTCTAATAGGTTTGAATTGAAGTTTTGAAAGGCCTCTTTATGCAGTAACCCTAATTGGGGTTTCATTTCTTAGAATTCAAGTTTCTCAGAGAAGAGAGCAATGAAAAACCCAGATGCAAAATTCAAGGTTTCTGGTTTGAATTTCTTTGGATCATCAATGCTTTTCTCTGAAAATGCTTTGATCTAGAACTGGAATCCTGGGAAAAAGATGAAGGGTGGGTATCCATGTGAAATTCTCTAGGAAAATAAAAGGCTTCATGATTAGATTCCTTTTCTTGTCACTTTCCCACTTCAAACATGACTGAAAGTTTTTTGAGTTTCACATTTTTTTTTTTTTTTGAAAGTTCTTATGGAAATTGAGCTAATATTTCTAATATCTCCTGATGGGTTATGAAAATTTCAGGTATTACAACAATGCTTACTATGCAAAAGTTGGAGGAATAAGCACAAGAGAGATGAATTTTCTTGAGGTGGATTTCCTGTTTGGTTTGGCCTTTGACCTGAATGTGACACCCACCACATTTCACACCTACTGTTGCTGCCTCCAAAGAGAGATGTTGCTGCAATCTCCTCTAAGCTTACCAGACCACCATTCATCTTTGAACTTAGCAAGATCATCCAAGCTGCATTTGCATTTCAATGAAGATGAGCCCTCCCATCACAAGCAACAACTTGCTGCTTGATTCAAGCTTCAATGATTAAACCCCTCTTGACTTTGTGTAAACCACCTTTAGCTTGTTGATTTTTTTTTTCCTAGATTTTTTTCAGTAATATTATATATTTCGATCCGGTAAAACATAATACATAAATCTTTTAATTTTCACAAAGAATTGTATCATATGACACACAGTGTGGCCGTCTAAAATGCAACTCATATCATTATCATCTTCCTTTTTTAGGGTTTTGGATGACTTCTTAGACACCCAACTCTTTCAACTCAAGCCAAAATATTTCAAAATATTTATTTTCATTTTTGTATTTTCTGGTTTCCCTTTTGGGTGGGGGTCTTTGGATGTGAAGTCAAGTAGTATATACAGAGTGGAGTCTCTTCTTTACAGTCTGGCTAGATGCAATGTCTGTTACACTTAGGATTATATATATTGATCAGGCACTAGACACTTGGTTCTTATCCAATATATATAGGGCTGTCCTGATAAATTTTGGGGAGACTAAAGTGCAAGTGGGAATGGTGTGAACACATACTTGGATGGAATCCAGAAAAGAATGGAGTGGTGAATGAAAAGGAGGGTTTGATGAAATGAGTAGGTGACAAAAGAATGATGTAGAGAGAAAGCTGTGTTGGTGGCTTAATTGTTGGTAGTGCAGCCAATTTGTTCTATTTGACAGTTGTATTGATTCTTGAGAGGGAACATTCAACATGTGCGTTCATGGACAACTCAGTTGTTCATGTGCCCAGCTAAAAGCCATTGAGAGGGACTTCCCATTTTTCATTATTATATTGGTTGTTTTTTTTTTTTTTTTTTAATAATTTTAGATCTTAAAATCCCTGGTATTTTGGAATCAGCAAGTTGAAGGTATAGTAACTTCATATGGTACCATAGATATTATCATATTATAAATATTTAACTGCATCAAGAATATGGCCCTTTTTTCAGAAAGGTTGGACCCATGGCCTAGCTCATGATTATATTCTATGATATTCAACCATGGTTGAAAACGTGGGGTAGAAATAATCTTGGAGATTTTGGCTTGTAAATGCCTCAATAGCGCGATTACAGTTATCTTAGAAAGTGTTTATTTATTTATTTTTTAATATTATATATTTTAAGAGTTCATTTAAATAATTTTAGAAAACATTTTTAATTTAAAATTTATTTTTGAAAAAAATTAGGTATTTAAAAAATTTAAGAAATACTTTTAAAAATCTAAAAAACTATTTATAAGATTGAAAAATCACTTATAATGTATTTTGAAAAAAACACTTCACTGTGATTCTTCTAAAAACACTTTTTAAAAACATTTTCAGAGAAAACATTTCCATTAAAAATACTTTGAATACCTCAATAGTGGTTATAGTTATTTTAGAAAATGGTTTTTTTTTTAATACTACATATTCTAAGAGTTTATTTGAATAATTTTAGGAAACACTTTTAACCTAAAATTATTTTTGAAAAAAATTAGGTATTTGGAGAATTTTAAGAAATACTTCTAAAAATCTAAAAAATTATTTATTGCTGTCAAATTATAAAGTGAAAGGAGAAGAAAACAAGAAAGACAAATTAGAATGTAGGAAGAGAATAGAATGCATAAAAAAACTTTCTTGAATTTCATTAGGGGTCTCTCCCTTTTATAGAGAGTTACAATAGATATTTATGGATAATCATCCACAAGTTACCATAATGGTATAGAATATCATATTTTATAACACTCCCCCTTGGATGATCATAAGAATATGCCTCATTAAAACCTTATTAGGAAAAACCCTATGGGAAAAAAACCTTAGTGAAGGAAAAAGAGTACAATATTCTTTTGGATTACTACAACTGTCTCATTAAAAACCTTGCCAATAAAACCCATTGGGACAAAACCTGGACGAAGGAAAAAAAAAAAGTGCAATATAATCATATTATCATTCTCCCCCTCATGTAAACATGATTATGATTTCTTCAACATTTCAAATGGTAGATCTTTCAATCTTTGTATTCCAAAGTCAGACCTTAACTTTTTCAATGTGGTCAAAGGTAACGCCTTTGTGAATAGATATGCTAGATTATTGCATGACCGAATCTATTGAACATCGATCTCACCTTTCTTTTGGAGCCCATGAGTATAGAAGAATTTAGGGAGATATGATTAGTTCTATCACTTCTTATGGATCCTCCTTTAATTTGTGTAATACAAGCAGCATTATCTTCAAGTAACTTGGTTTCATTGCCTCTGATGAAAGGTAGTCCACATGTTTCTTGAATATGTTGGATCATTGACCTTAGCCATACACATTCACAACTTGCTTCATGAGTTGCTAGTATTTCTAAATGATTTGATGATGTGGTCACCATTGTTTGTTTGATAGATCTCCATGAGATAGCAGTATCATTGTAATTAAACACATACCATGTTTGTGACTTACCTTTATATGGATCTGAAAGATATTCTACATCTGCATATCCAAACAATTGTTGCTTTGATTCTCTTGAGTAAAATAGACCCATACTAGTAGTTCCTCAAAGATAACGCAATATATGTTTGATACCATTCCAATGTCTTCGAGTTGGAGCGGAACTATATCTTGCTAATAAATTGACAGAAAAACAATGTTTGGACATATACAATTGGGAAGATATATAAGTGCACCAATACCACTAAGATATGGTACTTCAGGACCAAGTAATTCTTCATCATTTTTCACAAGGACGAAATAGGTCATTTTTCACGTCAAGTGATCGGACAACCATTGGAGAACTTAAAGGATGCGCTTTATCCATATAAAAACGCTTCAAAACTTTCTTAATGTATGTTGATTGATGTACTAAAACTCCATTTGGAAAATGCTCAATCTGCAAACCGAGACAGAAATTTGTTTTTCCAAGATCTTTCATCTCAAATTCATTTTTGAAGTAATTTGTTGTTCTTGTGAACTCTTCAAGAGTTCCAACAAGATTTAAGTCATCAACATATACTGCAATAATTGCAAATCCAGTTTTTGATTTCTTAATGAAGATGCATGGGCATATAAGATTATTCATATACCCTTTTTTAGCAAGTATTCGCTAAGGCAATTGTACCACATGCATCTAGAGTGCTTTAATCCATATAAGGATTGTTGTAACTTAATTGAATACATGTTACGAGGCTTTGTATAATTTGCTTCAGGAAATTTAAATCCTTCATGAATTTTCATGTATATATCATTATACATGGATCCATATAAATATACTGTAATAACATTTATGAGACGCATATCTAGTCCTTTTGGGACTACCAAACTAATTAGGAAATGATATGTGATTGCGTCCATGATGGGAGAGAATGTTTCCTCATAATCAATACCAAGTTTCTACGAGAAACCTTGTGCTACTAATCGCACTTTATATCTTATGATCTCATTATTCTCATTACGTTTTCGTACAAACACCCATTTGTACCCAACAGGCTTTACATTTGCAGGTGTTTGGACTATAGGTCCAAAAACTTCTCATTTTGTTAATGAGTTTAACTTTGCCTATATAACTTCTTTCCATTTTGGCCAATCATTTCTATGTCAGCATTCTTCTTCATCATTTCTTATGGAGGTCACTTGGAAATTGAAAATAATATTATTTTGATCCCATTTTTCTCCCATGTATACATAACTTACTGAGATCTCACAATTTTCAGGTACTTGTGCCTCTTCAAGGGCTTCTTGTTCAATATGTGCCTCTTCAAGGGCTTCTTGTTCAATATATGTACCTTTTCAGGGGCTTCTTGTATTATTTGTGCCTCTTTAAAGGCTATAGATTTATCAATTTTAAACTGATCAGTTATTTTTTATGGCCTCTTTTAGAGTGCCAAGTTTTTCTTGGGTTCTCCTATTCTAGGAAATTACATCCTTTGAGCCGACAGGTCTACCATGCTTCAGGCGTATCTTAGATTAATTTGTTAACTGACCTATAGGGACATCAATCCGTGTTAGAGTATTTGCAGCCGGGATATATGACTTTGTCACTTTTTTGTATCAATGAATGCATCTGGTAAGATTATGCAAATGAATGATCCTTTGAACTTATAGTTCACATTGATTTGTGTGAGAATCAAGATGAGTCAAAGTCAATGCATTCCAAATAATTTCACGTCGTTCTTCTGGAACTGGCTCTTCTCCCCCTAACAACGAGAAAATTGTCTCATAAAATGATAACCTGGATAACATGTCATTCTACCTTTTAAGTGTATAGGTAGACTAGTCACTAATTAAAAACTTCTAGTTTTGTAATGTACATCCATATGACGTTTTACCCCAGGGGACCAAGTTGGTCTTAAAAGATTCTTCTGAATCTATCATCATATAAAGTGTCATTCACATGGAATCAAAATACTACTAGTGACATAGTATACTCTCTTTTGGAGCCTTTAATTAGGTTTATATCACCTAATATAGTATTAATATTGTTTGTAATCAATGTTGTGCAATTAATGAGACAAGAGTTTCATTAAAGTAACAAGTTATAAAACATTGTCATAAAGACTTTGTCTTTATAGAGTTGAATAAATTTATCATAGAGAAAAAGTTAAAATCAATGGAAAAATATTAGTCATCGATGATAACTTAACTTAATAAGTTGTGTAAAAGCAATGAGAGCATATATTACACAATAAAACAAATACGAAAAGATAATTTAAATTTATATATTTCGTAAGTAAACCACACATTTGATTTTGTAAGTGTGGAGCAATTTATACATGAAATAACTAGGAAGTATTTCAATAATCAAACTAATTGTAGTGATGGATCAAGGTATGAGAGAGATCCATGTATCTTCAAGTATAAATAAAGAAAAGAATTTAAATGATAAATAATAAAATGTGAAATAAACTATAAAAGATGAACAATAAACAGTGTGTTCAAATATGATAACAAAATAAACCTATTTGCAAAGAATTAAATAAAAACATAACATTTAATCATAACAAACATTTCCATCACCAATTAGATGATCAATTTTCCCATTAGGATTCTCAAAGAAATCCGAAACATCTAAATGGGTTAGATCCACTTGGCCATCATTATCGATGAAATTCATTTCAACTTACTTTCCTTTTATTGATGCTTGGTAAAGGTCAACCAAATGTTTTGGAGTACAACAAGTATGTGACCAATGTTCTTTCATGCCACATCTATGACACTTATTCTCACAAGCATGTTTACTTTGTGGTTCTATCCCCTTTTCAGGTTGTGCCTCTGAATTATTCCACTTTTGATGGTTTGAGTTGTTGTTTTTACTTTGAGAACCACTACAATGAGAAGAATTGTGTTTACCACGACTTGACCGCAACCATGTCCTCGATCTCGTCCATATCCACGTCCTTGTCCATGTCCAAGGGTTTGAACAGATGTGGCATTGGCTTTAGGCAATGACATAGACCTAATAGGACGAGATTGATGATTTTTCAATAATAGCTCATTATTTTGTTCAGGCACAAGAAGACATGAGATCAATTCTGAATATTTAGTGAAACGACGCTCTCGATATTGCTGCTGTAAGAGCACATTCGAGGCATGAAAAGTCGTGAATGTTTTTTCAAGCATATCTTCTTCAATGACCTTTTCTCCACACAATTTTAATTGTGAGCTAATTTTGAATAGGGCCGAGTTGTAGTCACTAATAGACTTGAAATCTTGTAATCTTAAGTGCATCTAATCATAGCGTGCCTTTGGAAGGATTACGGTTTTTTGGTAGTCATATCGTTCCCTTAGATTATTCCAAATGATGAAAGGATCTTTAATCGTAAGGTATTCACCTTTTAATCCTTCATCAATGTGATGGCGAAGGAATATCAAAACTCTGGCGCGATCCTACAAGGAAGCGTCATTTCCTTTTTTAATGGTATTTCCAAGATTCATCGCATCTAGATGAATTTCAGCACCTAGAACCCAAGATAAGTAGTTCTTACCCGAAATATCGAGGGCAACAAATTCAAGCTTTGTAAGGTTTGACATTATCTAAAAGCTATATATAATATTAATCAGAGAAATATTTCAATTATTATAATAAACTATTAGTAAAATGCTTTAACAATATTTCAAATAAACAATATCTAAAAATATAATGACCTAAAATTTATCAATTATAAATATGGTAAAAATGTATAAATATGAAATAAGAATTAAAATTATATATATATATATATTCATAGCTTCGGGCTATGAACTTTCATTATGTAAATTTGTACATAGCTTCAGGCTATGAACATTTATTTATTTATTTATTTATTTTATAGCTTCTGGCTATATAATATTATTTGGTATAACATTCAGTTATACCGTATAATTAAAAATAAATAATTAGGAATCATATACATAACTTCTAGTCATATATCTGTAATTTTTTCCCATAACTCCTGGTTATAAGAATTGCACATATTTTTCATAACTTCTAGTTATGATTTTACCCCATAATTTATAATTTACCCCATAACTTCTAGTTATAAGGTGTGGACCCTCACCCGATTCACTGGACCGGTGTGACTCGCTATTAAAAGAAAAGAAGGAATGAAAAAGTTGAGTTTTCCAGTTTTGAAAAACCCGCCCCTGGTGAGGAACGGTGTTGTATGGAGTCGCCACTTACTTTTTATTTTTATTTTTAAAATGAGGAAAATTAAGTAAGAACAAAAACCCCTAATGACCCCAGTATGGAAAAAAAGCGGTCTGCGAAAACTAGATTCTGGGTCCGAGGATCAGGTTACCCATTGGGAAGATACCTCATGCGAGGTAGCACCCCTCTAGGCCCGGAACTCGGTATCTACTAATGAATTGGGTATGTGGGAGCATATGGGTCAAAGATGAAACCCTAAGCTAAATAGATGTCATGAATCACACAATCCTAGTTGGTATTTGGCATGCATATGAATTCAACCAACCAAAATAATGGGTGCGTACCTATGCTCCCTAGCTAAGCGCTGCATAAAAGGTCGATAAACACATAACAAACATTCAAGATTAAGCACCATGCATGCATATGATTCAACAATCAAAACCAACGATGCGTACCTGTAGTCCCTAGCCATGTGCTACAGCAGAGGGTGAGTCAGTCACGCAACATGTATTCAAAATCAAGCATCCAAGCTTGTGCCAAAAAGGAAGATAGCTGGTTGAAATGAGGTAAGGGACTCCCCAAATGTCATACAAATCGAACTAGACTCATCTAGACCACACCACCCATAACTTCAAAATTGCCCACACTAACTGAAATCAAACACTAACTTAAACCTTCAAGATGGCTCACAAGTGCCCTATAGCAAATGGGTTTGAGCCCCAATGGATAAGGGCTCGAAAAATGCCAAAATCGAGGGCTACCTAAAGTCCTCCAGCAGAACAGGTTGAACTAGTTCTCAACTGGTACAACCTATTGAGAAGAATTCCCAAATTTTTCTAGAAAACTCATAAATGAGTGAGGATTCAAACAAAAGAAACGGTTCTCAATTCCGAGCCTGGATGAGTGAGAACCGGACAAAGAAAGGCAGGTGTTCCTCATGGCTGACAGAGTCAGCCAGCCATGGTGCTGAACCAGTTGAACCGGTTTCCAACTGGTTCAGCTGGTTGATAAAAAATCCCAAATTCGGTCAGAAAGTTCCTAAGTGATTAAGGAAGCAAAAAAAAGAAACGGTTCTCGATTCCGAGCCCGGATGAGTGAGAACCAGACAAAGAAAGACAGGTGTTCCTCATGGCTGACAGAGGCAGCCAGTTATGGTGTTGAACCGGTTCCCAACCGGTTCATCCGATTGATAAAAAATCCCAAATTCAGTCAGAAAGTTTCTAAGTGATTAAGGAAGCAAACAAAAGAAACGGTTCTCAATTCCGAGCCCGGATGAGTGAGAACCAGACAAAGAAAGGCAGGTGTTCCTCATGGCTAACAGAGGCAGCTAGTTATGGTGCTGAACCGGTTGAACCGGTTCCCAACCAGTTCAGCCGGTTGATAAAAAATCCCAAATTCAGTCATAAAGTTCCTAAGTGATTAAGGAAGCAAAAAAAATAAACGGTTCTCAATTCCGAGCCAGGGTGAGTGAGAACCAGACAAAGAAAGGTAGGTGTTCCTCATGGCTGACAGAGGCAGCCAGTTATGGTGCTGAACAGGTTGAACCGATTCCCAACTAGTTCAGCTGGTTGATAAAAAATCCCAAATTCAGTCATAAAGTTCCTAAGTGATTAAGGAAGCAAACAAAAGAAACGATTTTCAATTCCGAGCCCGGATGAGTGAGAACCGGACAAAGAAACGAAGGTGTTCCTCATGGCTGACAGAGGCAGCCAACTATTGTGCTGAACCGGTTGAACCGGTTCCCAACCGGTTCAGCTGGTTGATAAAAAATCCCAAATTCGGTCAGAAAGTTCCTAAGTGATTAAGGAAGCAAAAAAAAGAAACGGTTCTCAATTCCGAGCCTGGATGAGTGAGAACCGGACAAAGAAAGGTAGGTGTTCCTCATGGCTGACAGAGGCAGCTAGCTATTGTGCTGAACCGGTTCAACCGGTTCAGCAGGTTGATAAAAAATCCCAAATTCGGTCAGAAAGATCCTAAACCATTCATAACCAATCAACAACAATCATGTGTGGCCTTTATTATCTACACCCAAGCAATACAATCTTCATATCAAAGGGAAGAAAAGATGATGAGGAAGGAGAAAAACATATGAAGACAAGGAAGATAAACTGTAAGTAAAGAAAATTCAGCATGCTTACCTTAGAATCTCCACCAAATTGATCCGTGTATGCCAATGATGACTCCCAAAACTAAGATGCTTTCATTCTCCTCTTCAAAGAAACCACAGTGCTGAAGCTTTCCCCCACGCTCTCAACTCAGAAGATGCTCCTGACCTTTTTGTTTCTCTCACCAGCAAAATTTCTCCTCTCTAAAAAATGCCAAAAGGTCATTTGCTCTCCTCTCTTCCCACCTTTTATGCTCATACCCCTCTAAGCATTTGAGCCTCTTGGGTTCCTTCCCCTTCAGCACCGAAATCCCCTTCATCAGCATGGGAACCACACCACTCATTGCTTCTCTTAAACTTACGAGGCCAACTCACTCCCTTCATTTTTCAGCTTGCTTCACCACCAAGAATCCATATGGATTCGTGGTGGGCTGCAAGGAATGCAAACCAAGGCCCAAAATGAACTCACAACATTGCCCAAAACCAATCTGGAGCTTACGGGCCTGAGCCATGTAGGATTTGGGCCCCAAAATTACTAGAATTAGTGTTTTACCTCAGCTGACTCAATGAACTGGCTGAACCGGCTGAACCAGCCGAACCGGATGCCCATCAGTCGAACCGATGGAAAAAAATTTTGAAAATTTGAAAGAATGTTCCTAGAAGAGTAAGGAATCCATGAAAAAAATGGTGCATGATTCCGAGTTCGGAAGAGGGAGATATGATAAAAACAATTACCAAAAATCAGTGTTCTACACCGGCTGACTCGATGAACCGGCTGAACTGGCTGCCAACCAGCCAACTGGTTGCAAAAAATTTTGAAAATTTTACAGAATGTTTCTGGAAGAATAAGGAATCCATAAAAAGAAACGATTCTTGATTCTGAGTTTGGATGAGGGAGATACAATCAAAACAAGCCCGAGTGCTCCGAACCTCAACATGCCCCTATAAACTCCAACCAAGCTAAAACATCGGGATGACCCCACTTCCTTCCTATAGCGTGATATGAACGACTAGGAATATGGCCATGGTGACCCTCCAAAATGAACCACATATGCACCACAATGGACCACAGACAAACCCACACGAGGCTCGGACACCGACTAAGCCCAAAAGGGGCCCTAGTGGTGCCATATGCGAACGATGGGTGGATGTGACACCCGAAGGATAAATGCCAGTGTCGAGGGACAAAATTGAGGGTCTACATAGGGATTATACATATTTATGTATTCAAATAAAATAAATGAAACTAGAAATCAAAGGGTAATAAAATAGAAAATCATGATATAAGTTTATCACATATTTTTTTGTGAGAAATAAGAGAGAAGAGTCTTTCTATTTCTCTGAAAAGAAGAACGTCTTTCTTATTTCTCTATTCTCTTTTGTAGAGACTAGTCGTGCTGATAACATGTTGTAAAATTATAAAGTGAAAGGTGAAGAAAACAAGAAAGATAAATTAGAATGTAGGAAAAGAATAGAATGCATGGAAAAACTCTCTTGAATTTCATTAGGGGTCTCTCCCTTTTATAGAGAGTTACAAAAGATATTTATGGATGATCATCTTCAAGTTATCATACTGGTACAGAATTTCATATTTTATAACATTTATAGTATTGAAAAATCACTTATAATGTATTTTGAAAAAACACTTCATAGTGATTCTTTTAAAAACACTTCCAAAGAAAATATTTCCATTAAAAATACTTCGAGTAAAAACATTGTCATACACTTTAAATAATTTGGTAAAAAGTATTTTCTTGTAAATTGAGGGTAAAAAAAAAAAAAAAATCTATCAAAGCTTCCTAAGAATTAAAAAAATAAATAAAGGTAAATCATGATACCAAACTAAGAGGGTGTTTGTTCTTTTAACTTTTTCCTAAAAGTAATTTACTTTTAGACTTTAGATTATTTGTGTTTTTATTTTTTTAATTACTTATTATAAATTTTTGGCAGAGAGAAAATAAAAATATTTGACTTTTTTTTAAATAGAAAAAATAATACATTGGTTTTTCCTATTTTTTAATGCTTAATAGAAATAATATATTACAAAAACAAACAATTTAATACTTAACCCTATTAAACATTATTTAGTTTTAAATTTTATTTAGAATTAAGAAAAAAAAGTATATATAATTACTCTTTCTATAAGGCAAAAATAATAATAATAATAAATTTATTTCAGGGATAAAATCAAATATCCAGTTTATTGGTAAGACTTTATATTTTTCCATAATTTTTTCAAATGGGAGCAAGTGCCTTTATATATCTAAACCATGCCCCCAAAGTCCTATACAGATTTCTTTTCATATGATTTTACTTATTATCTACTTGTTTTGGTATTATAAATTGCACCATTACTCTTGTTTCTAGTAGTATAAATCTGATGTGCCTATCCCTTACTCTAGCCTACTATTTGGGATATTTTAAGAAATGAACATTTTTTTTTAGTAGCATGATTACTATTCATCAAATGAGTTGGCTGATTAATTTGTCAATTGGATTGGTATTAGTCTAGATATGACAAAATCCTATGTTGTGTTAGAATTGAGAAATTCTATGATTTGAATCTTTAATATTATCTTATTTATTATATATGTCTATATTAAGATAGAATATTATGTCATCATACTCTCATTGAGTCATAGAAATCAAAATTATGATAAAGATGAATTTTGATTTTCATGTTGAGACTGATTTTTATTTTCTTACATTTTATTTCTAATGAGTAATTTAAATGTAAGAATGAATGAAAAAATAAAATAGATTTATATTCATATTTTCTATTTCAGTATTTCAAACATATACTTGAATAATCTAATAAATTATTAAAGTTAAACACAATTAATAATATTGGAATTCAAAGTATAAATTTAGAAAGTGAATTTGGCTCTATTTCTGAACTCAATTTAAAATTTTGGTTTTAGTAAATTTTGTATATTTGAAATGTTAGTGAAAGCTAATGTTTATCCTTAATTTAAATATTAGTATTTGTCTATTATTAATTTATCTTAATTATGGATTAGAGTATAAGATAAAGCTTGAATTAGAGTAGAAAATGAACTTATTCTTTTAATTTTAGTTAGTCAAGGTTCATACTCTCAAATGTTATTTGTATATAAATATCCATCATTAATTAATGAGAAGGGTATGTCATATTTTCTCAATTGTTTTCTGTCAATATATGGTATCAAAACACTAAGCTACTAGGCCTCTGAATCCTAAAGTAGTTGTTGACCATACTAGCTACTACTCTTTTCAAAGTCATTCTAATTAATCACACTATTCTTCCTATCAATCATCTTTTTGCCCATTTGCCAATTTCTCTATACCCTACAAACCCTAACATCAACATCCATGGCCAATGATGAAACCAATATCATCATCATCCAAAATATCAATACAACTCACTCCACTCTTATCAATATTAATGTTGTCGTTCAACTTCTCCTTAAACTCACATCCACAAATTATCTCTCATGGAAAATACAATTTCAATCTTTCTTCGCTGGTCATGATCTACTTGGCTAAATGGACAACACCAAGCCTTACCCACCTACCAGCATCACTGTCAATGGTGTCACCTTACCAAACCCAACCTTCTCTCTTTGGATTTATTAGGATCAATTGATTCTCAATGCTATCATCAACTCAAATTCTCTCTCTAACTATTATGTCATTTATTGTTAAGGATACCGCCTCTCAAGTGGTATGGACCATTCGTATTGATACATATGCTACACCATCTTATAGTTGTATTAAACAAGTGAAAAGTCATCTTATGGTTGCGGTAAGGGTTCTCAAATTGTTACTGAATTTCTTTAATTTGTTAAAGCTCATGTTGATGAACTTGTTATCTTTTTAGCGCTAATAAGTGAAGAAAATCTTGATGAGAAAATTCTTGATGGTCTCGATAATAAACACAAAGAACTTGCTTGGTCTATCCAAGTCGGTGAAACTCTGGTCATGTTTACGAAACTACATGGAAATTTATTGAATTTTGAAACCTCTTTGTTGGCTCTATCATCTCAGTTGTTTTTTTTTTTTATCACTACAAATCTAGTCAACCAAAACACCACAAGACGGCATCCTTCCATAGCCAATAACATGCTTATCACCATTTTTCGGCTACCTCACAACTGCCGATAGCACCTGGATAAGGTGACCACCCTTTACCTTAACCCTATCTTGGACATTGCCAATTGTGTGGCATGATCACAACCATGAGGTAAACCGAGGCCTCTTTTTTAAGTCCATTGCAATACAACCAACTCTTTCTTCCTTAATCTTGACTCCCACTCCCTTGGCACCTTGGCATCCACATGCTAACATCATTACCACCACTACACCTCTATCATGACCGGTTGATAATGATGTCTCTCACCATATTACCATCAATCTAGGGCATCTCTTTTATCACCCCTCATACACTAGTTCTAATGACCTCTTAATTGGTGAAGGCATAGGTCTTCCCATTACCCATACTAGTTCCACAACTTTAACCTCTCATACTATCACCTTTACTTTAAATAATGTTTTTTATGTTCCCAACATGATAGAATCTAATTTCAATTTCTCAATTTTTTTCATACTAATAATAACTCTATTGAATTCTTATCATTTTTTTTTCTTATGAACAGTTTTCACATGGGGAAAATCATTTTCACGGGTCAAACAAAGGACAAAGTATATGAATGGTCGATCAATTCCACTATTAGGTTATCTCCATTAATTGCATTTTCTAGTGTTAAAAAACCACTTGGTTCAAGTGGCATCATAGGCTAGGTCATGCCATTTTCCTAATTTTGAAACATATAATCTCTAGTTGCAATTTAGAATGTCATATAATCTTTAGTAGCAATTTAGAATTATCATTCTCAAAGTTTTCTAACTTTATTTTTAACACTTCTCAATGCAATAAAGTCACATATTACCATTTTCTATATCTTTTCTTACTTTTTATCAACCTCTAGAAATTATATTTTTTGATGTTTGGACCCCTTTGATACTATCACATGATAACTTCAAATATTTTGTAATATTTGTTGATCACTACACAAAATACATATGGCTCTACCCACTTAAGCAAAAATATAATGTTGATGATGTGTTATTTGATTTAAGGCCATTGTGAAAAAACATTTCGATCGCAAAATAATTACATTATATTATGATAATGGTGTTAAATATCAAGGACATTGCCTCTTGTCTGGCTCAACATGGTATCTCCCACAACATCTCCCCACATTAAGGCATAATGGGTATTTTGAGTGTTGTCACTAATACATTATCAAAATGGAGCACTCACTACTTTCTCATGTTTCACTTTCGCTTCAATATTGGTCTCATGTGTTTTCTCCCACTATATATCTTTATAAATCCCATGCTTACTCCCACATTAACTCTTTGCTCTTCCTATACATAACTCTTTAGCACCTCTCTAAACCATTCCAAACTTTAAGTGTTTAGTTACCTATGTTATCCTTTACTTTAGACCTATTCAGCTCATAAACTAGACTGTTGCTTGAAACTGTGTATTTTTTTAGGTTACTCTCTTACTCAAAGTGTCTATTTGTGTTTAGATCATTCCATCTCCAAAATCTTTGTCTCTCCTCATGTAAAGTTTGTCTAGTCAGTGCATTCCCTTTTGTTCTCTCCAAACTTCTATACCCATACTCAATGCACCACCGTATCCACATGGGTGTCACCCATTACACTTCCTACTATTTCCATTACAACTGTGCCTTTGTTATCTGCTCTACCCACATTGTTTCCCTTTCCATTGCTCATATGCAATGACTTGATGCACCACCTCATGTCCACTTCCCTTCTTATGGCTGCAACCCAACCCTACTAACCCACCACAACCAATCCAACACCCAACACCTCCGTCATCCCCTCACATTACCTCCCTACCAACTCATAACCCAAAAACCTCAACCTAGCATTCATACAATAGGACCTCAGGCGCTACTAACTCTCCTAAAAGTAATTGTTGTTAGGAAAAGCACATACCCTAACCTTATGGTGCATTCACCTAAACACCCATAGCGAACATAAGAAGAGTTGATGGACACGGCCAACTCTCCGATCTACCAACAATCTTCCTCCCAACGACACCTTTAGGGTTCGAACCCGTGACCTTGGCTCTAGTACCACTTGTAGGACCTTAAGCGCTACCAACTCTCCTAAAAGCAATTGCTGTTAGGAAAAGCACATACCCTAACCTTATAGTGCATTCACTCAAATGCCCATGGCAACCACAAGGGGAGTTGATGGACGCGACCAACCCTCTGATCTATCAACACATACCCAACACAAAAACACTTGAACCAAAGATGATCTACATAAACTCATATAGAAACTAGATTTCTCAGCCTTAGTTTACTATGCCAAAAAACCTCTAACCAACCACTATGACCCAAGCCCTCAAGGATCCAAAATGGCATCAGGTGATGTTTAAGGAGTATGATGCCCTGTTCAGAATAGAATATGGGAATTAGTTTCTTCTATACATCCTTACACACAATTGTGTTATGTATAAGTGGACTTTTCGGACTAGGTGACATTCTAATGGTTCTATTGATACGTATAAAACTCACTTGGTTGTAAAAGAATTTTATCAATGACTGGGAGTTGACTATGGTGATAAATTTGGTCCAATTTTCAAGCCTACCACCATGCATCTAGTTCTTAGTATTACTATTACTTGTGGGTGGTCTCTACATTAATTAGATGCCAACAATGCCTTTCTTTAAGGCCATCTTATAGAAAACGTATGTATGGCTCAACCACCAAGTTTTATTGATTTGGATTATCTATCTCATGTGCGCAAGCTTCATGAGGCTATCTATAGCCTCAAGAAGGCACTACATACCTGGCACCACAAGCTCAATAGTTTCTTGTCACCTTGAGATTTTAGGATTCCCATGTCAACACCTCCATATCTATCCTCAACACCACTGGTAAAACTATATATCTTCTCATATATGTTGATAATATTATTATCATAGCTAATGATGCTACCATGGTCAATGCTTTGTGGACCTTCTTGCCTAATGGTTCTCTAAGGACCTTAGGCTTCTTGTATACTTCCTTAATGTTGAAGTAATTCCACACTAAAATGAGCTACTTTTATCTTAATAATGATACATTATGTATCTTTTTTCCCACACTAAGATGATTGAGGTGAAACCTATTGGGAATCCCAAATTGCTTTATTCTCTAACATTGGATTGAATAAGGTGCATACATCTAGTTCTAGGGCTTCTCTAGATCCAATCAAAGCATAAACATGTCTATAAAATCCAATAAGATAAGTTGACTAAATAAGAAGTAACTCATAACTGTGATATTGTGGACCCGCATTTTTCATATGTGTCCTCACTTAATGGCGACTCATTTTTATTGGTGAAAAATTATTTTTGGAAAAGTTGGAGTTAGCACTTATTTTATTTTATTTTAAAAGGAAAAATAAAACAAGAAAGAAAACCTACAAAAATGACTCCATAGTTTTGAAAAAACGTGTTTTTGAAAAACTCAAGTCTAAATCCGGAGATTTGCTTACTTATTGGAAAGGTACCTAAAAAAGATAGCACCCCTCTAAATCCTAAAGAGGTCTCTACTGGCAAAGTCGAGGGAAATGTAGCAATTAATCAATTGATTGAAGGTATCTAGATAGGCTAAGATGATTTCGAGATTCTATTAATATTATCATGTCAAATAAAAAATCAAATCATAGTCATAAAAGAGAGTTAGGGTGTGTACTTGGGCTGCTTCTCAAGCGCTATCATAAGACAATCAAAATTAGTTTGAATAGTATATTACTCAGCATGCATTTCATTAGAGATAATCAAACAAGTGTCAAGGCAATCAAGGACAACATTCAAACATGAATATGGCTCATAATAACATGCATATTCATAGAATTCTAGAAAGTAGGTTATAGAGAGTGTACCTAAGTAGCCAGCTAAGCATTTCAATGAGAACTAGGTTACCTCAACAATAGGTATAAACAATCTCATATATATCATAGAGAGGAATCAAAATCAATCAAATATCAAACAATCTTCTCATTTGAATCAATATCAAAGAAGATATTAAGAATGTCGAACCCTTACCAAAGTCCCAATTACTGTTGCATGAATTGGTTCAATAAGTTTCATTATTTGGAACCATGAAGTTTATTCATGCTTGTTTAAAAAAAAACAAGAAAAACAAGAAAATGTATACTAGAAGGAAAATGGTAGCAAATTTATTAAAATCTAGATTTTATTGTCTAGAAGAAATCTAAAGATGGATTTTTCAAAGCTAGAAATTTTTAGTTGAAAAAGGATTTGAAAATTCAATTCAAAATAGTAAATTCCCAATCAAAGAAATAGATAGAGGAGGAGGTGTGCACCAAGGTGACCATGATGGAAGTAGAGCCCGGGAGTGTGAAGGTGTTGAAGATTGCAGTTGTTGGTACTTGCATGAGAAGATCCTTGTAGATTGTTGGTATGTCTGGAGAAGAATTGACCGTATTCATTTCAAAGTCCATGTTGACTTGTTACTAATTCTACTGCATTCCTTATTGCACCAAAATTGAATGTTATCAAAACTATTAGTGCAAACTGAGTATAAACACTTTGATTCCACCCTCTAAACTGTTATGTGCCACTGTAGCCCATGAGTTTTTGTAAAGTTTTTAAGTGAGAACCATTCCTAAACCCTTGATGACACGCCTAGAACCAAAAAATATAACATGGAGTAAATAGAACTGTAGAAGTTCTTCTACAAAGGCAAGTGATGACCGAGGAGAATTGTGTGGTTGCCTAAGGTGAAATTGACGTTATATCCACTAAAAAATCTAGGCATGCTCATGAGATGCTAAATATACAACTAGTTGAGCACTGACGGCAAACATTGCAAGGATTCTAATAACTTTAAGGGCAATTTCTTCAAACCTCACGATCCTAATCAATTCGTTGGTATATTCTAGCTCATTGGCTCAAAAAATGTACCAGCTTATCATGAGTACCATTAGATTAAGCAAGAACGATAAATACACGAGGTCGAATCTTGCTATACAGTCTGCAAATTCTGGATGAACTGAAGATACAAGCATACTTGATCCAAGTTCGGTGCAATCTTTTATTCCCCACAATCCACCCGGAAATCAAATCAAGTCTTAACCATTGCCCAACATGTAGATTTCTAGTTTTCTATTGTCTTTAGGGATCACAAGGTTTATATTTTTGTCCAGTCTTGGCAAATCTAGAATATGTTCCCTTACAAGTTTGGGGCTTTCCACAATCCAACTTAGGGTATAGAAATTAAAGAAAAAAAGGGTTTTTAAGTAATATGATCTTAGGCTTTTGGGATCCTTAGCCGCTCGCGATCAACTTGAATTCTATAACTTAAAATTGCATCTGAAGCCCAATTTTTCATTTTTAAAATAGATTCATAAAACCATTAAAAATGAATGAGATTGATTACCGGTTTAAGATTTGGCTTTTTAACTCTTCCTACTCCTTATAGCTTTGTTTTAGGGCAAATAACGATGGGGAAAACCATGATAACTAATGATCAAAAGTTACCAAGAAACAGTGGTATCGGTTAATAACCTAGCATATCATTCCCTAAACTAACTCACAAGGATAGGACAAAAATTGATAAATTGTAATCCAACCAATAATCAATCTCATTATTACAATAATTTACCCATTATTCCTATAAGTTTCCATCCCTTAGGTTTTCATGCTTCAAGCCTAAGTTGGTTTTTTAGCCTCTCATGGGAGTGATGTCGCATTCACAATCCATAATAGGGTAAAAATCCATAATTTGAATCAAAGAAACTAAAAATGATATATTTAATAAAAAAGAAAAAAAAAACAAACCAAAGTTTTCATCTTCCTCCACCTCTAATGTCAAACTCCCTAGAAAATGATCTAAGAATATATTTAAACCCTAGAACTAAGAGATTTTATATAATATCATCAATTACCTAACATGTGGCACACTCTCATTGGCCACTTATTCCAATATAATTACCTAAAAATTACTAAAAAAATAATAAAATGGTGATTTCTAGTTGTGTGGGGCCCACTTAAGGCAAATGGAGTGGATATTCAATTCCCAAGGTAAGCGACACATCAAAGTTGCAGTGGGTGAATTCAAAATTAGGGTCATTTTGAATTCATAAGTTGAATTTCAAAATCATTTCGAAATGGTCTTTCAGCTTTGCGCAGTTGTCTTCAAATGACCATAACTTCTTCATTTCAACTCTGATTTGCACACCGTTTGAAGCGTTGGACTCCTGAATTACTGACCTTCAAAAATATATATAGTATGCCTAAAATGAACTTCATAAAATACTCCAAATTTTTTCCTCAAATTCAAAGTACATGTTGCTACCAGATTTTAAGTTCCAAACTTCCATATAACTTGATGAATTTGTTCCATGCCTCATAATCCATGTTCTCTTGCCTTCTTTCTTACTCCATAATGGTCATTTCTCATCTTCCAAACTCATGATATCCTCATCTTGTCTTTTCTCATAATCCATGAGTCTTGACTCGCTTATTTCCTCATTTAACCTTTTTTTTTTTATATTTCAAAATCTAAAGTGATTCAACCTGCACCCTTTCTTCCCTTGAACCTAAGATAAATCTCTAAAATGCAAGTTAAACTCATGGCTAGGGTCTTAGCATCAATTTAGGTCAAGTTGGGTGATTTGAGTGTCCTTTGATGCACAAATCATATCGAATATATGCTATTAGAGCACATATTTTGGCTGTAATCACTTTCCCACTTAATCTTTTGAAACAAAAGACTTTAAGTAATTTTGGTATTCTTTCTTAAAATAAACTCTCTATCATGAGATTTTCTTAATCCATTATTATTTCTTAAATTGGAATTCATGTGCTAAATGAATTGCCCTCATATTCTTTATCCATGAACTATCGACTCTAACATAATCCTTTTCTCTAGGGAAGAAGGGAGAATTTGGAAAACCACCTATTTGTAACTAAGTGGATAGTCCAAAAGGAATATCAATTAAATTTTAACAATCAATTCAAGTAAAAAACATTGGAAAATAACTTCTCATGAAAATTAAGTTGATTCAACAGTCCATTAAAAAGAATCAATTGCATTATAGTATCCTATGAAATTACAGTAAAGTAAAGCTTGAGTTTGTGATATACTATTCATTGCATGTAGACTCTCTATGAACTGGTGTTTGTAATCTAACAAGATAGTTCTTTCAACCTATCAATATTACCTCTTTAATCGTGAGTTACAAATCTACCTATTATGTGATCAATTGACATACTCTACCTCCAAGGAGCATATGTCAAATTCCAATAAAGGAATTGTTATAGTCATGGTCTTTCTTATCACATGGGGACACAATGTCTTAATCTCATGAGATATTAAATGTCTTTATTGATAATTCATATTGTTATCAACCTTCATTAACAATGACCCAATCTATAAGGATATATGACCACATTAAGGTCTCACCCATAGGTCAAAGCCTCTACTGACTTTAACATAGGCTCAATATCCTCTCAAGGTTGAGAGTTCATGCAGTATAGTCGTTTGATGAATCATGACAACTAATAACTTTATGTCATGATTCATTGTAGGTCTTGTCCAATGTGTAACTGTACACACTAGTGTAGTCATCATGACAAACCAATCTCGATGATTAAGATAATCCATCCCTCAAATCAGGAGGAAGTGCACTAGAATCTCTACTAGATTAGTCAAATCCATGAACCAACTATGAACTACTTATTATCTTGCAATGAGCTTGTGACTTATATCCTCTAAGCAACTCCTAATTCACCCAAATCATATATAATGCAAGTGATATAAGCATGAATACTCAGATAACCAATTAATGCATAAGAGATAAAGAAGGGAAACAAGAAATATAAATAAATGAATTTATTAAAAAATCTAAAACGGTTATATCATTTCATGATTTCTAAGGCTCTATCCAAAAATAAAATAAAAAAATAAAAAAATAATAAAACTATTGTGATAAAGCCCTTAAAATCATGACATGATGTAAAAATAAATAGATTATTTTGGTTCTACTTTTACTATCTCATTTATGTGATATATGTTGAGCATTTTAGTTTGACATCTCTTTCATTGTACATGACTTGGGTGCATTAGGAGTTGTAGGAAAGATCCAAGTCATAGGTTTTTTGCAAGTAGATGATTTGTTCACAATTGGCTCATGGGCTTAGGCAATCTATTTGAGGTTGTAGTGCATTACATCCTAATTGGGGGAATGATTGGTCTTGGTCATTGGGATAAGTTTCCTATGGTGAACGCACTGATGTATAAGTTTATATATTAAACAGAACATAGGGTGAATCATGACATTGGTTATCAAGTAGTCATAATTCACTAAGTTACTACACTACATGGACTCTCAACCTTGAGATAATATTAGGTTGATGCTAAAGTCACTAAGCTTTGACCCATGGGTAAGACCCTAAAATGGTCATATATTCCCTATGGATTAGGTCATCTACAGATGACGCCTAATGACTAGAAGCATCATGATATTTTATGGGATTGGGATAGCATGTCCTCTTGGGTAATCCTAAGGACATGTAATCATAAAATTTACGGCCACAATAATTCATCAACTAGAATTTAACGTATACTTTTTTGAACTAGAGTATATCAATTGATCACATAATAAGAAGGTCAATAACTCAAGGATGGGAGAGGTAATCTTGAGGGGTTAATATCATATACCTTGTTAGATTATGAATACTAGTTCATGGGGAGTCTGGATGCAGTGGATAGAAGGTCATGGACATGAGTTCTTTCTCATTGTAAAATACATATAATATTGGAGTGCAATTGACTCTTTATAGTGGGATATTGAGTTAAATTTGGAATTAGATTCTAAGGGAATCAATATTTTTCTATGGGTCTTCGTAGTCCTCATTCAAGCTCTAGATTCATGGTGGCATGATTTTAAGGGTATTTTTGGATTTCTAATTTATAAGTGTGCATAATGGAATTTTCATAAAAATGCAAAGTTGCATTGGATCATATGAATGGTCTTTCTGGATTAGGTTAATTAATTAATTGGAGCTCAAAATGAATAATTAATTAATTATGATCCAAGTGGGTTAGATTAAGTGACCCAAGCCCAAGTTAGGCTCAAGTCACTTAAGTCCACATAGAAGTCTATATAAACTTTCTTAGGGGTTTAAGGCTTCAATCTTTCACTATTTTTTTAGAGATCTAAAGAGAAAACCCTAGTCTCCTCATCTAGAGAAAAGACCACTCTTCTCTTGTGCCAAGATCCATGAAAAAAGTTATCATGTGGAAGATTGTTGGTCTTTGAGATTTATGACGACTATAAAGTTTCTTCATTAGATTATATTTGATTTAAGAACATCCAAATCAGATGTATGATATCTAAACTCTCTATATCTATGTTTTTAATGGTTTTTATTATCATATTTTTCTGTTGCATTAGATCTAGAGAGCCTTAATACTAGTAGCATGCACCCTAAGTTGTCCAAGACTAGGAATGGAGGGATCTAGCACTACTACAAAAATAGTTTATGGTGTCACTATTTACGGTGTCACTTTTAAAATAATGACACCATAGGATTTATAATTAATAAAGGTGACACATCATATAAAAAATCTTCAATTGAGGTAGTTAGATGATATTAATTTTATATTTATAGTGTCATTTTTTGGGAAGTGACATCATATAAAATAATTTTTTTTAAGTGTTATAACCCATTTTTAGAATTAATAATGATGGATACTATATAAAAATCCCATTGTTTCCATATCTCACCCACAATCCAAAAAATCTCAATATATAAATCCTATATATAAAATCATGATCTTCTTCAACCTGTTCTCTCACCCATAGTCAACACGCTCACAACCGACATTCTTCACTTTGTGGACTCCCAGGTAACCCAAAATCTCTTGGATCTATCATTTTTTTTTCTTTTATTAATGTTATTATATTAATTGTTTCAACATCTTTGTATTATGGTTTTTGTGAATTGTGTATTCTTGAGTTGTAGGGAAGAAAAATTTAGGTTTAATCTTCTAGCATGGAAGAAAAAACTGTAGATTAATTGATTTTTTAATCTAAACCAAACACATGATCAAATCCTTAAAAAAAGTGAAAAACAGGAAAAAAAAAATGAATGATTTTTAATATCTATTTGTGTGGGAATGACAGGTACAGAATTTTTTTGAGATATACTATCACATAATCTTCATCCTTTCTAAAAAGCGAGAGAGGAAAAAAATGATTTTTCTGTTTGTATCTAAGTGGGAATGAGATATAGAATTTCGTTGAGAGTATCCAACCCCAAAAGGACCAATTCGGGAAGGCATGTGTGGTATTGACGGGAGATGATAAGATGGAAATCATAACCATAGCCATTCGATCTCTCTATGTCTTTCTATCCTCTTCAATTAATTCATGGGCATAGATATTTTATTTAGTTTTTATATTAGTTTATTTATAGTTTATTTAGTTTCTAAAATCCAATTAGCTAGATATTTTATTTGATTTTATTTTTATATTTAAGTAGTTGAGTTTTGGAAAGTTTTTATATTTTGTTAATAGAAATAGAAATTTTTATATTTTTTATTATTAGGAATTTCCATTTTTTTAAATTGTAAGTATCTATCTCAATAAGAGATTATTAATATTCAAATGAAAGTGATGAAAGAGAGTAAATATTTTAATGCTCAATTATATTTTAATGTTTTTTTTTTTTTACATAAGGGTTTATTTATGTTTTCAATTTTGAAGTTCCCTTTCCAAGTCCATCAACAAAAGTAGTGTCCAACCTTAAAATGGGCATGTGTGGTATTGACGGGAGATGATAAGATGGAAATCATAACCATAGCCATGTTCTCTCTGTGTCTTTCTATCCCCTTCAATTAATTCATGGGCATAGATATTTTATTTAGTTTTTATATTTAGTTTATTTATAGTTTATTTAGTTTCTAAAATCCAATTAGCTAGATATTTTATTTGATTTTGTTTTTATATTTAAGTAGTTGAGTTTTGGAAAGTTTTTTTAATTTGTTAATAAAAATAGATATGAGGACTTAAAGGGTTTATATTTAGGTAGTGCTTGAGCCAAGGAAAATGATAGTCCACTATCTTGACCCTATGCATCACAAACCATGTGAGGAGTTAAAGGATATCGTAAATATGTAAGTTCTTCCTATTATTTTTCATAGTATTATTTTTAAATTAAAAAAATACATTCACCTCAAACACATTTTTTTTATTATTTATATATATTAAAACATATAACATTTACCTATTTTTAAAATGTACCCATTGAACTTATTTACATAGGACTCTTCGAATATTTGCAAAGAAAACATCTAAGAGGGAGTCATCTTAGCAACTAGTGCAAGTGACATCCAAAAATTTTTCTTTACACATTAGCTTATGCATTTGCACCATTTATATATGTGAGTACTAATGTTATTTTATAATTAATCGATTAGTGTCCAAGACAAGAAGGAGGGTTCGAATGTGGCTACTTTGTTATGAGATTCATTAAAGAGATAATTTTTGATCCTACAATTATTGCTTCAAAGGTATTACTTATTTAATGAATTGTACATAGTTTTAGGCTTCCAAATGTTATGCATTTTAATGTTATTTTCTTATTTGATTTCAGTTTTGTGATAAAAAAAAACATATTCTCAAGTAGAATTATATTTCCATTTATTCATCAGAAGAAGCGCCCTCCGATTAAATTAGAGGAGAATGGGCTACGTTTGTGCTACAACTAATCATGAATCATGTTAATGCATCATGATCACCATGCATGGTGAGTCCCTTAGCTACTACATGAATTTTTCCATAGGTATTGTATAGTAATGCTTATTCTTTGAATAATGTTTCTATTTGAAAAAAAAAAATAGTTCTTAGATTTGTTCATTTATGATAACATCGATCCATGTTTATTTTCTTCAATAAAAATCTCTAAAACTCATTAAATTTTGAAATGCAGGTATACTCTCTTGGGATGGTGAAATGGAGAATAAAAAGAAAGAAGAAGGCAACAAGATTTTGGGTTTTTAAATGCAACTCTTATGTTATACGTTGTAGGACATAAACGTTACTTTAATTGCAACTGAGAAATTTAGATTTTTAGATGGGACTTTTATGTCATTTTATGGTTAGCCGGTTTTATGCTTAGGAAATGGAGGTATACATGAATCTTGGGATCTTTAACATTTCTAAATCATGTTTTGGTATGTATTCACTCTTCTTTTTTAGTTTTGATGGGTTTGATATGTTGGACGTACTATCCTTTTGTGAACATTTGATATACAAATATTATTAGATGATCAATGTATTATGAGTTATTCCAGAAACATTACAGAAAAATGAGTTAAATATAATATGATTGTTATATTTATGGACAAAATATAAATAGGTTAATCTTATTAATTCATAAGCATTACAAAAATCAACAACTAAAACCAATCATATCTTCCACAATAATTTACAATGATGTGATACCATAACTTAAAGGCGATGCATTTAATGTGACATCATAACTCAAAGATGATGTATTTAATGTGACACCCTATCATCACTAGAAATATATGGTGTCACTTCCGAATGGGTCACCATTTATCTACTTTGGTGTCACTTCCAAATACGTCACCAATTGGTACCCTCTATGGTGTCAGTGGAGAAGGTGACGCTATGTTGTAGTGACACCCTATGTTTATGGTGACTCGTTATAAATGTCACCATATACCTTTTTCCTTGTAGTGTAGGGATTCCCAACAAAACCTGTCTCCGCACCGTTTCATATAAGTATGTCACTCTCTATTCATGTCAGTTGCTCTTTTTTATCTAACTGAATATTGTTTCATCATTGGAAGTTTGTAGTACTTGTGTCTTACGCAGCCTGACATAGCATTTACAATAAACAAACACTCTTAGTACATATATCAACCATTAGGCTTTTACCAAGCGCTTCTTATATGTGCTACTTTTGATTATGGCATTTTACTTTAGCCGACTCTCCAGTGGCACTACATGCTCTCATAAGCCGATTGGGCAAATAATAAAGATGATTTCTCGTCCATTAGTACTAACATTGTGTATCTTGGACCCAATCATTCACTCTACTGCATCCAAATTTCCAGGATGCCTTTAGGCTTAAAATAGACAGTTCTCAACACTACTAAAAACAAGATTGAATTGGGAAGGCCATGAATGATGTTGACTTTTACATGAATAAAAAGACTATATGGGCATCAAGAATAAACTTCACCCATGGAGGGATTGGAATCAGAATATTGTTTCCAGTATTACAACTCCCCATAGCTCCCTCTAAACTCTGTTTAATTCATTCTCGCCGCTGTGATTATCCGGAAAGACAATGTGTTTTTCATATGGTTGCTCCTGCACAAAACCAGGGGGGAAAAAAAAGAATAAATTAGGACTGAATAGAAACTTGAGGATAAAAAAAAAAGGACGTAATTAAGTCTATCTTCATACCTCCATTGTCAACCTGGTCCACACCTGCAGTAGGAATCTTATTATGAAAGGTGCAGCGGCAGCAAACAAGATGTATCGAAACTTGACCAATTCATCCTGGGTAACGGCGAATACAGAAGAAGCATAAGTCACAACCATTGAGGTTGTGGCAAGAATTACTTCAAAGTGGAAAGGAAATTTATGTGTTAGAGATATAACAAGAAGAATGGACGTGGAGAAAGCCACTGTGTTTGAGATCAAGAAAACATAGAATTCTTTTGTTTGATAAGAATATATCGCCCTTCCTGGCCTATGCCCATCTTCATCATCCTGCCATACTCCTCCCGGAGGGTTGATACCCGCCTGAAAGGTGACGGCCGCGATCAGCCCCGCCACAATTAACAGAACGTTGCGCGCATCCGCCGGGGTCTCCTTCCTTTCATCATACTGGAAGTACCTAAACCAGCTCTTCCTAGTCATGTTTTCAGGCCTCTTGGATGTTTCCTTGTGAAGCCTTTCTTCTTCAACACTAGGTTTAATAAGGAAAGAGCTTTGAATGGGTCAATGAGTTACCACTTACCATATATCATTTGTAAATGCAGTCAATTCCAATATAAAAGAGAAGGGAAGGTAGTAGGAATGAGCCATATAATATGACTCCTCTGCCATGCCCACAGAAAATAGAGCATTGGGTTTGGTGAGCTTTAGAATAAGGTTCTAGTTGTGGGTTTTGCAGGAATGTGGTCCATGGCTCCATTTACTTTTAAAAATGTTTGGTGGACTACTGAACTTTCCCAGTTGGAACGAGGAATCTATGATTGATCATGGCGGCTTCCTTCAACAAGGCCAAAAGGTCAATTTCATCCTACTCAAGAAAAAACTGTTTGCAAAGAGTTGAAAAACACAAGTGTAGAACAGGGAGAGTGTGACTCTTAAGTTGGATGATTGCCTAAGCAGTCATTATACTCATAGTGATGCAAAAGAATTTTAAAATATTTAACAAACAAATCAATAATAAGTTAATTTTGATTAACATTGCAAGCAAATAAAAAAAATTCTAGAAAAAAAAAAAACAATATGTTAATGAGTTTAGGAATGCGTGTGACAATGCTTTTATACAAAGTGTTTTTAGTGAAAATAATTTTATAAGTGATTTTTCAAATTTTAAAAATAAAATTTATATTTTTTGTCAAATATTTTTTCTAACAAAAAAATATTTTTTAAGTTAAAATCATTTTCTTAAATCATTCTCAAACGAACTCTAAATCACTAAGGGAAAAAAATGTTTGAACTTGAGAAAACCAAAACATTTTTCATCTTAGAAATGAGCATAATTCTTGGATAGTCATTGTTATGGAATATGTGCATCATTTTGTTCATAAAATTAATTTGTTTTTAATGGGAGAAATAAAATCTTTTATATTTTCCAACATCACACACCCATATTAGAATCAATCATGTAAATAAAATAACATTAATTCCCAAGTCATTCATTGTTTCACTAACTGTTGAGATGATATATGTCCATCTCTATCCCATTCTAAACCAGGAAATGAAAAAATAATAAATCTAAGAAGAAATATCAATAAGTTATCAATTTTTTTTTAATAATTTTGTTTAGGGAGGAGATAAGTTCAATCTCTTCATGACGTGATTCAATAAAATATTTTGGATTTATATTAAATTAGTAGATGCATATATCAATTAAGTTAATCTCATTTTGATTAGGTCAATTTGAAAAATCAATTGAGAATGGGCTTGAAATAGTTTATTACATTGATATTTATGAAATCAAACATCAATAAATCATTTCACCCAATGTTTGACAGGGAAATAAAATTTCTCAATGAGTCATTACACATTAAGAGGCATGTACTTATGCATTGTGTTAACTGCATGTACTTATGCATTGTTGGGCATACCAACAATCCAAAATATAAAAAGCAAATAATTTTGAATAAAATAAATACAAGTAAAATTACACATTTTGATCTGAAAATCATTCCATAAGTAAATATATGTAATTAAATTTATACAATTTACATGACAAATCATTAAATTTTGTCCAAAAGAAAAACTGAAAAAACTTTTCAAAAAAAAAAATTAATTTTCATCTACTGGTATCTTAAAAGACAAACAGACTAGTCATTTCTCACGAGGTTGGTCTCAATTATTGTGTGTGCCAGTGACAATATTTTGTCCTACTAGTGGCCCACTAGTTAGGTAAAGTCTTTGCAGTAGATTAGGACAAACACAGTGACAGAAAGTTCATACAACTTGGAGACGGCTTGGAAAGGTCTACAATGGTTTCTGCCAGCGCCCACAGGCTCTAAATTTCTACCATGACACGTCGGCTGTTGGTTGACTCGACTTGATCAAAGATATAATATTGCCTATAAAGATGGCAAATGATTTAGCTAATCCTTTGATCCATGATGCATCACTGGCCTTGACTTTGATGGGAATCTCTTCCTATTGTAAATAGGAATCGATGATAATGGAATGCGTGTATGATAGGTTAACTGCTAGATCATTAGTGGTCAGAATTTGCTAATTAAGGACTTTTAAATTTTAATTTGGTTTAGGAAATATTTATTAATTGCAGTGGTTGGTTCTGATTTTTTTAAAGAATTTTCAAAACTAGTTTTGGAAATAAGAGGATGAGCCAATGAATTTAATATTTTTTTTTTTCAAGAACTTATTTAATAACATAATTGAATAATTGTTTTTAAAAAACTGAAATCGATAGAATTTGTTTGACTGTGATAGTCAACAACAATACAAATAGGTTTTCTACATCAGTGTATTTTTTAAAAATTTGTAATATAAAATTTTCATTTTCTAGTAAAATTTGTTTTTTATTCTTAAAAGACAAGTTTGACGTAAAAGTGAACTCATTTTTGAAAAATTGAGTTCAATATAAAAAATTTTAAGCTTTTAAAAAAATGAATTCAATATAAAAAGTGAACTCTTTTTTTAAAAGACGAGTTTAGTATAAGAAGTGAATTTATATTTTTAAAATATGAGTTTGACACAAAAATAAAAATAAATAAATAAAAATGATGAAAAGTTTCATATTTTTGAAAAAAATTAACAATTATATTTTAATAATATTTTTTAAAAATAACATTCAAAAAAAAAAAAAGGCAGAATCGTTAAAGAGGGAGGGAGGGTTGGGGCATTTCCTTGGTGGGAATCTCAATTCATAAAGTGGAACTTTCAATTTAATTAACTTCTTATTTTTGTATCTTTGTCTTGAAAGATATATAACATTAAGAGGAAATTTTTTAATTAAATTTAAAATATAAATATTTAATTAACAAAAAAGGGATAATTCTCAATTCTCAAAAATAATATTGACCCTTTTTGGAATATAATATTATTTGGACATAAATATTTTTGTGTATTTTTTCTTTAACATTAATTATATTTTTATTTGTTTTTTGGTTTTTAACTTCCCTCTATTTTTCCGATCATCTCTTGGAATCATGGTGGATATATTAAAACTATCAACCTAGACCTCTCAAACATCTTATTACTTCGGTTTTTATCTTTCCTTTTTATGTACAAAAATTGATAAAAAATATTTTTATATAAAAAATAAAAGTGATATTATTTTACTAATTACTAGGAATTATCTTATTCATTTTAATAAAATATCTTACATATCTATAGGGATTATATATCTTTCCTTCTGCTTTTTTTTCCTTCCCTTCATACACACCCACGTACAAAATAATAATAATAATAATAATAATAATAATAATAATAATAACAATAACAATAATTTGATTTAAAGGGATAAAACTATCCTAAATTTATAAATTTAATTTTGAACTTGAAAAATCACTTTATTTTTTACATCAATATTCTTGATTATTTTATTCTAACTTTTGCTAAATTCATATTTAGAAATTTGAGTTTTTTTAAATTTGCTCTCCATGAAAAATAAGATTTTTCGGCTATCTTTTGAAATACCCAAGAATTTGGTTGTTTTATTAACCAATTTTCTCACCTCAAATCATAAAGGGAACTATCGATACAATTTTTTTTTATATAGTACAAGAGTTTGATCTTCGTTTTCACAAAGAAAAATAAGAAAATTTGAAAAAAGGAAAAATATATGTTTGTTTCGTATTAAAAAAAACGTGGTATTCTTGGGAGAAAAAAATATTTATAAAAAAGTAATATTGACAATTTTCTTGATAATTTTAAAACTTTGAAGTTCACAACTTGTACCCAACTCTCCAACCGTTCTAATCAAATAATAAGAAACATCATTTTTCTTGTAAAGAGTGACAATTAATTATTACTCACAGCTAGCTAGATGTTTGGCCATTGATTAGAGGCTCAAAATGCTACATAAAATACAAGCTCTGGGCAATACCCACCTACCTCCACTATAATAAAGCGTACAAATGACCATCAAACTACAATAAGATTAATTGCCTTAATTCTACTGCCATTGGGCAAGGCCACCATCATTTTTCCACCTTAGTTAATGCCACTTAAACCCTACTTCAATACATCTGTTCTACACTCATTGACCAACTTCTCCATCAGTTTCCTTCTCTTTCATCTCATTCCACATCTGCAGTAAACACCTTATAGCAAAAGGCGCAGCTGCTGCAGCTAAGATGTATCGAAACTTCACCAAATCATCAGGCGTAACAGCGAATATGGCCGAAGCATAAGTCACAACCATTGAGGCCGTGGCAAGCATTATCTCGAAATGGAAAGGAAACCTATACGTTAGAGATATCAGAATCAGAATGGACGTAGACAGAGCCACTGTGTTTGAGATCAAGAAAATGTAGAATTCTCTTGTTTGATTGGAGTAGATTGCCCTTCCTACTCTATGCCCATTTTCATTATCCTGCCAAACTCCCCCAGGAGGGTTGACGCTGCTTGAAAGGTGACGGCCGCAATCAGCCCCGTAACTATCAAGAGGACGTTGCGGGCATCACCCGGAGACTCTCTGCCTTCGTCATACTGGAAGTATCTGAACCAGCTCTTCCTATTGTTTTTAGACCTCTCAGCCATTAATGGTTTTTTGTGAAGCAACGAGGCTTGAATCCTGAGATCGAAGACTTGCTCCACAGTACTGGGTTTTATAGGGAAAGAGCTTTGAATGAGTCTTTGTGTAACTCTTTATTATTTTTCAACGCAGTAAGAGAAGGGAAGGAAAAGGAAGGAGGAAGGAACAAGTCATTGCGACGACTGTACCGTGGTCTCTGGGGAGCAATGGAAAAATAGAGATGGATGGTAGGGGTTTGGGTTTGGTGGCCTAGTGGGGAACTTTTCACAATAGTACGGTAATTTAAAAAAAATTATTATTAAATTATTATAGCAGAAGAAGTTATTATAAATGTATGATAATTTTTGCCATATAGGAGAGAGGAGAGAGATGCAACGATAAAAATTTTTTTTAACCAAAGAAATGATTTCCCATAAAAAAAAAATTAATATGAAATCCAAATTAATTTAAAAAAAACATTCAAAAGGGAAATTGTCTCTTGAAGAGACGATTTTCCCATTTAAAAAAAAAAAAAAATTCAAAAGAGAAATCGTCTTTTCAAGAGATGATTTTCCTTTGAAATTTTTTAAAAAAAATTAATATTATAAAAAATAATTTTAAAAAATCCCAAATTAAAAGAAAAAATTAATATTACAAAAAAATTGGAATCTAATTTAAAAAAAAAAATCAAAAGGAAATCGTCTCTTGAAGAGACGATTTCCCTTTGAAATTTTTTTATAATTAATATTATAAAAAATAATTGTTTTTTTTAAAAAAAAAATCCCAAATTAAAAGAAAAAATTAATATTACAAAAAAAAAATAGAAATCCAACTAATTTAAAAAAAAAATTCAAAGGGAAATTGTCTTGAAGAGACGATTTCCCTTTGAATTTTTTTTTTTTAAAAAAGAAATCACAAATTAAAAGAAAAAATTAATATTACAAAAAATTTGGAAACTATTTTTTTTAAAAAAGAAATCACAAATTAAAAGAAAAATTAATATTACAAAAAAAATTAAAATTAAAAAGGGAAATCGTCTCCAAGAGACGATTTCCCTTTGAATTTTTTTTAATTAGTATTATAAAAAATAATTTTTTTAAAAAATCCCAAATTAAAAGAAAAAAATAATATTACAAAAAAATTGGAAATCCAACTAATATTTTTAAAAAATAAAAATTCAAAAGGGAAATCGTCTCTTCAAGAGACGATTTCCCTTTGAATTTTTTTTTAAAATTAATATTATAAAAAAGGATTTTTAAAAAAAAAACAAAATCCCAAATTAATATTACAAAAAAAATTGGAAACTAATTTTTTTTAAAAAAATTTCAAAGAGAAATCGTCTCTTGAAGAGACGATTTTCCCATTAAAAAAAAATAAAAATTCAAAAGGGAAATCGTCTCTTCAAGAGATGATTTCCCTTTGAAATTTTTATTTATTTTTAAATTAATATTATAAAAAATAAATTTTTTTTAAAAAAAATCCCAAATTAAAAGAAAAAATTAATATTACAAAAAATTGAAAATCCAAACTAATTAAAAAAAAATCAAGGAAATAGAGGCGATTTTCCCATTTAAAAAAAAAATAAAAATTCCCAGTCAAAGAAATTAACATTATAAAAAATCCCAAATTAAAAAAAAAATATTAAAAATCCAAACTAATTTTTTAAAAAAATATTCAAACTACACTTACCAATTCCAATTGAAATTTGAAATTTGAAATTTGAAATTCAAATTTTAACCGATTATCCTATACACTATACTATCACCTATTTATGTACTTACACTATTACCTATTCATGTACTTATCCTATACACTATACTCTTACCTATTCCATACTTATTCATGTGTTGTCATATCCTTCCATTTAATACTCCAATTTACTACACTCCACCAATTCCAACTTTTCATACACTATAAATTACCTTCTTCCTTCTCATTTTCGCCTTCAAACTCTTTCTTTCTAATTTTCACCCAAACTTCTTCACTCACGTTTTGTCCATCTTCCCCACTTGAAAATTTTTCACCTTTCATCTTTGTTAGAATTTGAGCATATCTTATCTCATTTCTTTTCTTGGACACTCACGTTATTGCTTATAAGGTAATATTTTTGCTTTATTTGTATTTGAAGTTATTTTATGATGTATAGTTTTATTATTATATCAGTTTTTAATTTTATTTGAATTATGTAATATTTGTTTGAATAATATTTATTGGATAAATTTATTTGGATTATGTAATATTTGTTTGAATAATATTTATCGGAAATTGTTATTTTAAATGGATTAAATCATTAAAAAAATAATAAAAGATATATTATTTTATTCGTAGTTAATATTTTTGCCTTTATTTCATATTTATTGTGTAATGCATGATATATATTAGATATTTGTTGTTACATATATGCATAAATAAACAATTACTAAAACCTTTAATATATATTCTTTTTGTAGTTGGAGAGATGAATTTCGTACTACTTCGATGCCTATGCATGTGCTATCCCAGTATAGATATCTAGTTGATCAACTTATGCCAGAGCAGGTGATAAATTCATTATTTTGAATAATTTTTTTAAACGATTTATAATGAAATTATTATTAAATAATGTGAGTTATATTTCAAATTTAATTGCAGATTATATGGGAGCCATATACTGATGATGTCATCTCTGCACTCCCAGATTATTGTACTATTGCCTTTGACTTGTGGTTGACTATTTCACCCCTTATCTGTTTCCACATAGTGGAGTGGCATAGACCTGATCGTGTTTTGAGGCAATTTGGGCTAGTACAGCATATTCCCGAGCAATGCGATACAGAATTGGGCTTACATAGATATGATTTAAGGGGTTGACATGATTTTGATTGGATGAGTACTCATCACCACTGTATTCAAAGGTGGGAGGCTAGGTACGATCATCTTGCTAGAGCTGTCAGCATATACTTCGTATGGGTATAACCATCCATATATGGTGTGGTATCGTTCGATCACTCGCCTTTTTCTAACTCCACATGGATCTTCATGGGAGATAGTGGTAATTATAACGTCTTTTTATTTATTACTATATTTTCTTCTTATTATAAAAACATCTAACTTTTTATTCATAATTCTTCCAAAACCGCAGTTTGCAACAAATACATTTATGGACTGATCCAGATACACTGAATATCGGTCATCGTGATGCAATTCATCAATTATGTGCACCACTTTAGAGGCTATACACGAGGCTGGTCGGTTAGTTATTCCCCCTAATGTTGTTGATACGAAGAGACAATCATCGGATGAGGAGGTTGGGATAAGAGATGGTGGGGTACAAACTAGAGGTGGTGGGGTGCGGACTAGGGGTGGTGGGGTTTGAAGTAGAGGTGGTGGGGTACGAACTAGACGTTTAGAGATCCACGAGGCCGATGGGTTTCTTATTCCCCCTAATGTCGTTGATACGGAGAGACAATCATCATATGAGGAGGTTGGGATGACAAATATTGGGGTACGGACCAGAGGTGGTGGGGTGCGGACTAGAGGTGGTGGGGTACATCCTACAAGTGATGGTGTATAGACTAGAAGTGGAGGTGTACGAACACGTGGAGGCCATATTTCTGATGATCCACACTTCCATATCGATGATGCATCTATACATTTTCCACCATAAACTCTACAACATTCTTCCTTCAATTTTTCTACACCACTTGACCAGTCACTGCCTTATTCATCAGTTCCATCCATTGCTGAGGGGGTGATACAGGAAGATGCTGGGACATCATTCATGCAGGAGATATTGCATTCTTATATTGATGGGCCTTCTTCTCATATACCTATGTCGTTTAGTATCGATGTATCATTTACTCCACCTACAGCACCACTCATTGCTTTGTCACCACAATCATTAGGACATCTATTTAGAGATGATGTGGCGACACAAATGCAATAATTTTCGTTACCACTTGTTGAACATCAGCGAGAGGCACAGGTGCAAGATGAAGGACGTGGATGAGGAAGAGGTCGAGGACGAGGACGAAGACGAGGAAATGGAGCAACATTAGATGGTCCCTCAGATCAATCCGAGTTGGAAAGATGTCACCAACGGCCACAACGAAGAAGGAAGCCTCCTTCATGTGGCACACATTGATGACTTTTATATCTTTTATCGAACATAAATTGATGATACATGTTTTTTGGTTGATTCTTCATTTATTTATATTGATGATGCATACTAACTTTTATTGGTTGTTAGTTTATTAATGACGTATGTTAATTTATCATCTACTACTTTTAAAGTTGTCATATAGTAATATTGAATTTTAATATTTTTGTTTTGTTGGTATTCATGGTTGATATTTTGTTACTTATTACAATGTTTGTTGAGTTATTAGTTTATATATATGGACTACATATTAGTTTTTTTTATTCATAATAGTGGTTGTTTTTATCATTATTTGAATTAATATTTGATTGAACATATAATACCAGTTATGGTTGATATATATATATATATATATATATATACATATATATATATTATATATATATATATATATTCTTTGTTGATGGTTCATATGAATAAGGTTATTAGTTTTTTTGCATTCACGACAATAATTGCATTTCTATCATGGTTGATATTATATTATTTGTTGGGCTATTTGTTGATTTTTAAACATTTACATAAATAATGTTATTGGTTTTTTATAAAATATTATTTTATTTTTTTTACATTTAAATGTTCCTTATATAGTGAAATTTGAAATAATATTTTTTATTTAAAAATTTATATAATAAAATTAATTTAAAAATTATATAAAAAAAATAAGATGATTTATTTATAAATAATTATTTAATAAATTAATAAAATTTTTTTTTTATAAAATCATTTTTCACATAAACAAAAAAAATAGATAAATATTATTTATCTTATAAATAAAAACCAATATGAAACTAAATTAATTTTATTAGTTGTAATTAATTGAAATAATTTAAAAAAAATTGAAGATTAAGAACAATTAACATTATTTAACGTAGATTTTTTTTATATTTTATTCATTTTATAGTGAAATTTGAACTTAAAGATTAATATTTTTCATCTTAAAATTTAGACAATAAAATTAATTTAAAATTTTAAACAAAACAAAATTATTTATTTTGTAATTAATTATTTAATAAATTAATAAAAAAATTATTTTTCTAGACTCATTTATTCACATAAATTGATAATAGTTTTTTTTTAATTGCAAAGTGCAAAAAAATAATAATAGATAAATATTATTTATCTTATATTAAATATTATTTATCATTTCCAATTGGGAATTTTTTCTTTTTTAAGGGAATTCTCTTTCGGATTTTTTTTAATTTATTTATTTTTTATTTTGGCAAATCATTTCCGATTTTTTGGGATTTTTTTTATTTTTATTTTTAATGGTCAAGAGACAATTTCCCTTTGGGATTTTTTTTTTTGTTTTTTAATTTGGGATTTTTTAAAAAAAAATTATTTTGAAGAGACGATTTCCCTTGGGGATTTTTTTTTTTTTTTTAATTTCAGATTTTTAAATTTTTTTTTTTAAAAAAAATATTAATTTTTTTTAATGAGAAATCGTCACTTGAAGAGATGATTTCTCTTGGGGATTTTTTTTTTTTAAATTTCTGGATTTTTTTTAAAATTTATTTTTAAAAAATATTAATTTTTTTTAAATGGAAAATTATCTCTTGAAAAGACGATTTCCCTTGGGGATTTTTTTATTTTATTTTTTTAATTTGGGATTTTTTTAAAAATATTAATTTTTTTTAATGGGAAATCGTCTCTTCAAGACGATTTACCTTGGGGATTTTTTTTTTAATTTGGGATTTTTTTAAAAAAATTTATTTTTAAAGAGACGATTTCCCTTTGGGATTTTTTATTTTTTATTTTTTATTTCGGATTTTTTTTTTAAATTTATTTTTTAAAAATATTAATTTTTTTTTAATGGAAAGTCGTCTCTTCAAGAGACGATTTCCCTTGGAGATTTTTTTTTTTAATTTGGGATTTTTTTTAATGGGAAATCGTCTCGGATTTTTTTTTTATTTGGGATTTAAAAAAAAAAAATTTTGTAATATTAATTTTTTTTAATGTTAAATCGTCTCTTCAAAAGACGATTTCCTTTGAGATTTTTTTTTTAATTTGGGATTTTTTTAAAAAAAAAATTAATTTTTTTTAATGGGAAAATCGTCTCTTGAAGAGACCATTTCCCTTTTGAATTTATTTATTTATTTTATTTCCAAGGGAAATCGTCTCTTAAAGAGACCATTTCCATTTAAAAAAATTTTAAAAATCGTCTTTTCAAAAGACGATTTTCGGTTAACCGAACCCTCTCTCCTACATGGCAAAAATTACCATACATTTGGAATTACTTTTTTTTCTATGATAATTTAAGAATAATTTTTTTTTAATCACCATACTCTTATCAAAAGTCCACCTAGTGGGTCTCTGAGTTAATTTTATTTTTTGCGTGGTAAGTTGGTAACAACCATTTATTATTTAATGGAGACTCTTTTGTTTTTGTTTTTTTTTTTTTTTTTATAGTATGAGGAGGCATTAATGGCTAGACTGGGTGTTTGCCAGGAATATTTTTCAGCAATTTAATGCTAATAAAGGTTGTATTGAAAGTTTTCACGGGATTGATGGGTTACTTTCATCTTTCATTTTTCTTTTTCAATTTTTTATATTATTTATTTTATAAAACAAAAAATTTTGATTAAAAAAATTTTAAAATTGTAATTAAAAAAGAATCTAAAAAATATTAATAAAATATAAGATAAAATAAAAAGAATATATGTATCATTTAATATCACATTTAATATATGCTAAAATGTTTTTACATATTTTACACCTATTTTTATTTTTAAATTTTAACTATTTTTAATTATCCTATTGTGGACCCCGCATTTCGGCTCAATGCGTTTCCCACTCGATGGCGAGCTCGATTTTTATTTTAAAAAAATTGATTTTATTTGATTAAGAAAATTGAAGTCGCCACTTATTTTTGTTTTATTTTTAAAAGGGTAAACAAAATAAGAAAGAAAAACCCTAAGTGTGATTCCTTAATTTGGAAAAGACGGTCTGCGAAAAACCGGATCAGGTCCGGGGGTCAGGTTACTTATCGGGAAGGTACGGTGAAGACCGTAGCACCCCTTTAAGTCCCTAAAGTCGGGTCTCTACTAATAAAATGAAGCAATCATGGCAATGGACGAGTAAAACAGTGAGTACCCGGAATAAATCATACACACGTGAGAATCAAGATATGCTTAGACAATTATCAGAGTGAAAGTAGGTACGTACTTGGGCAACGAGCCACCGTGTGCTATCAAAAGAGAGGTTAGTGCACAATTAAGGAATAATAGCATACATGTCAGAGAGCAGGATATATAAATCATGTATGATAACCAAGTCAATCAATCAATTATAAAGTCACTTATGTGGGGCCCCCACCAAAGCCCGTTTATTTTTGCATGAATTAATTCCATAAACTCCATTATTTGGAATCACGGGATTGAATCTATGCTTATTTTAAAACATTTTAAAAAACAGAAGAGTTGTGAAAATTGCTTGCCAGAAAGAAAGATGACAGCAAAATTTTATTGGAAATGGGACTCTTGGGTGATCTTAAAAATTCTAAGGATGAAAGATAGGATGCTTTGAAATGGTTTAAAAAAAAGAAGTTATAAAACGAGGATCCGGACATGTTTGACGGGGGAAGTTGAATAGCCCCCCTCTCCCATCCGGCGTCAGGCGTCAGATGTGAGACACCCAAAGAAGGTGGGACTTCGGCTAGACGGAAATTCCAGATGTGAGACAATCCGGATAAGGTGGGAATGGAGGCGGACAGAATTCCAGATGTGAGACATCCGATAAGGTGGGAATGGAGGCGGACGGAATTCCGGATATGAGACATCCGGAGAAGGTGGGACTTCGGCCGGACGGAAATTCCGGATGTGAGACATCCGGAGAAGGTGGGACTTCGGCCAGACGGAAATTCCAGATGTGAGACATCCAGATAAGGGGGGATGTTGGCAGGCAAAATTCCGGATGTGAGACATCCGGAAAAATGAGGGGACTGTCGGCCGGACAGAATTCTTCCTCGAGTGGAATGTTAATGGGTATGTGAAGGAGTGAAGGATAGCATGCGCCCGCGAGACTCCATGTAAGTGAGGGAGTAGGGTGGAGAATGAATGAGAGGAAAATGGGTGTAGTGGAGGATGCTTGATTCCTGCAAGTTTGAGTGGGGAAATAGGTATGACGACCTAGAAAGAGAGGTGGATAGATGAACTATGGGTATGGTGGATGAGAAAAAAACATGGGGATGAGATGACAACCCGCTTGCATGAGAATAGAGATAGAGGTCATGCAGAATGAAGACATGTGCATGGACATAAACACAATGGGCAGGCCACCAGCAGATGTGCCTCCACGTCCAGCCGACGAATATGTCTGGTAGTATGCAACCTTGGGTATTTGCTGACTGTGAAAGCTTGGAGAAAACTGAAAGGGTCTGTTCTCATCATCACTGAAAACCCAGATTCTAGCCACAAGGAGGCCATGGCTTGAAGCATCACGGAAAGCAGCTGAGACTTTGGAGCCTTGAGTCTGATAACAATGGAAAATATACAAAAAAAAAAAAAAACAAAAACAAATGGTCATACCTTGAAATTTCCCTTCTCAGCTCTGTGTCCTGGACTTTTCCCAGCAACTCTATGCTCCCCTGTTCCTAGCCTCATCCTCTAGTTCAACCAATACGCTTTCCCTAAAAAAAAACCCTTAGAAAAAAAACTCTCGTCTCTCTAATGCTGTCCCCCTCTAGCCCTCTTCCTTCTTTTCTCTTCTCCTTTCTATTCACCGGTCAGCAAGCATGGCTTGCCCAACCACTCTCCCTGCTACTGCACGCCTGCTGCAGCCGACATCGAGCCCTCAACTTCCTGGCTGCTTGTCCCATCTGGCCGGGATTCATGGTCAGAGAGGGAGGGGGGGGGCTCACACCTCAAAAGAATCACCCAACTCCACTCTAACAGCCCAAAAGCTCTTCTGAATATCCTCCAACAAGTGTCGCCTCTTGATAGCTCCTCAAAAAGCAATATCTGATTCCATAGCAGCCAATTAAAAGACGCCACGTGGTCTCCTGGGGTTGCAACACTTGGCAAAACAAGTTGCATGAAAGTGCATGAAACCGAGTCCCAAAATGGGGGTCTACACCTATCCTATTATTTTTTTATCAATCAAACATGACCTTTTAAAGTTTAAGGCTTGATCGTATTTGGAGAATAAGGTTAAAACTATCTTTCAAGAACGAAGAAAAAGAAAAAAAAAATCTTAATGTTATTGAATTTCTTTCTAATCTTCAAGTTATTTTTTATTGTTTTTTAAGTGACTTCTTCATCATCATCATGTGTGATTCCCTTATTTAATAAAGGATCATAAATTATATAGGTAGGTAGGGATGGCAACGGGACGGGTTTTTTCGGGTACTCGCCCCGTCCCGTCCCTAATGGGACGAGGTTTAAATTTAATAAATGGGTTTGGGATAGGTATATGATTTTTTTTTTTTTTAAACCCGGGGCGAGTTCGGGTATTATCCCATCCCATCCCACCCCGCCCCGATTACATATAAATTTAATTTTACTATTTTTAATATATAGATAATAATAATAATAAATTAATAAAATAAGTTATAAAAAATATAATAATTTTATTATTTATAAAATATATTTATTTTAATGTAATTAAAAAATTTTAAAGTAATTTTTTTTAAAAAAAAAAAAAAAAAAAGCTAAACGGGGTAGGGCGGGTATGGGAAATTCCCATACCCGCCGCCCCGCCCAGTCCCATTTAATTTTTTAAGTTGGACAAGGATGAGAATTGTTTTTAATAAACGGGGTGGGGTTGGGGTGGGGTTGGGATGGGGGCGACCCGTCCCGAACCCGCCCCGTTGCCATTCCTAATGGGATTAATTCTGTTGGCAACCGGTTGGTATTGAACCTTTGAAGAATTATATTTTTAAAATTGTCTTGTCATGTGTCTTAACCTTATTGACTTAAAAAGGTGAGTATGGTATTGAAAAGTAAATTTTGGTACCATAGCATGACCGATATTAATAATAGATGATTTGTATAAGTAGGTATAGATATTAATAATATCGGTCATGCTATGGTACCAAAATTTACTTTTAAATACCATACTCACCTTTTTAAGTCAATAAGGTTAAGACACATGGCAAGACAATTTAAAAAATATAATTCTTCAAGGGTTCAATACCAATTGGTTGCCAATGGAATTAATCTCATGCACCATCAACAAAAAAAATATTAAAATTAAAATTTTTAAATAATTTAGAGAGTACAAAAAATGTGAGAAGGGTACGAGAAATGTGAAGAACTTCACATTTCTTATACCTTTCTCACATTCTTCATACCCATTGCAATTTTTAAATATTTTAATCTTTAAATTTTTTTCAAACATCATTTACTTCGATTTTAAGTGTAATTAGTGTTTTCACCCAATATTATTGTGAAATGATGTGAAAAAAAACTTTAAAATTTAAATTTAAAAAAATTAGAGGGTACAAAAAATGTGAGAAATGTACTATGAATGTAAAGAAGGTACAAGGAATGTGAAGAGGGCACGAGAAATGTGAGAACAAGAAATGAAAAAAAAATAAAATTCTAGTACTCTCCTCACATTCTTCGTACCCTCACCAATTTTTGAATATTTTAATGTGTTAATTTATTTAAACATTATTTACTTCAATTTCAAGTGTAATTAGTTTTTTTACACAATATTATCATCAAGTGAATTGAAAAAAAAAATTAAATATAAAAAAATTTAGAGGGTACAAAAAATTTGAGGGTATCAATAATGTGAAGAGGGTATGAGAAATGTGAGGGTACAAGAAATGAATAAAAAATTTCTCATACCCTCCTCACATTCTTCGTACCGTACTAATTTCTTGATATTTTAATCTTTTTATTTTTTTCAAACATTATTTGCTTCAATTTCAAGTCTATTTAGTCTTTTTACACAATATTATCGTCAAGTGAAGTGAAAAAAAAAATTAAAAATTAAAAATTCTTCGTACGTACTCATGGGCTTAGGCAATCTATTTGAGGTTGCAATGCATTACCTCCTAATTGGAGGAATGGTTGGTCTTGGTCATTGGGATAAGTTTCCTATGGTGAACGAACTAATGTATAAGGTTATATATTAGACAGAACATATGGTGAATCATGACATTGGTTATCAAGTAGTCATAATTCACTAAGTTACTATACTATATGGATTCTCAACCTTGAGATAATATGAGGTTGCTGCTAAAGTCATTAAGCTTTGACCTATGGGTAAGACCCTAAAATGGTCATATATTCCCTATGGATTAGGTCATCTACAGATGACGCCTAATGACTAAAAGCATCGTGATATCTTATGGGATTGGGATAGTGTGTCCTCTTGGGTAATCTTAAGGACATGTAATCATAAAATTTATGGCCACAATAATTCCTCAACTAGAATTTAAAATATACTTTTTTGAACTAGAGTATATCAATTGATCACATAATAAGAAGGTCAATAACTCAAGGATGGGAGAGGTAATCTTGAGAGGTTAATAACATATATCTTATTAGATTATGAATACTAGTTCATGGGGAGTCTAGATGCAGTGGACAGAAGGTCATGGACACAAGTTCTTTCTCATTATAAAATACATATAATATTGGAGTGTAGTTGACTCTTTATAGTTGGATGTTGAGTTAAATTTGGAATTAGATTATAAGGGAATCACTATTTTTCTATGGGTCTTAGTAGTCCTCATTCAAGCTCTAGATTCATGGTGGCATGATTTTAAGGGTATTTTTGGGTTTCTAATTTATAAGTGTGCATAATGGAATTTTCATAAAAATGCAAAATTGCATTGGATCATATGAATGGTCTTTCTGGATTAGGTTAATTAATTATTTGGAGCTCAAAATGAATAATTAATTAATTATGATCCAAGTGGGTTAGATTAAGTGACCCAAGCCCAAGTTAGGCTCAAGTCACTTAAGCCCACATAGAAGTCTGTATAAACTCTCTTAGGGGTTTAAGGCTTCAATCTTTCACTATTTTTTTAGAGATCTAGAGAGAAACCCTAGTCTCCTCGTCTAGAGAAAAGACCACTCTTCTCTTGTACCAAGATCCGTGAAAAAAGTTATCATGTGGAAGATTGTTGGTCTTTGAGATTTACGACAGCTATAAAGTTTCTTCATTAGATTATATTTGATTTAAGAACATCCAAATCAGATGTATGATATCTAAACTCTCTATATCTATGTTTTTAATGGTTTTTATTATCATATTTTTCTATTGCATTAGATCTAGAGAGCCTTAATACTAGTAGCATGCACCCTAAGTGGTCCAAGACTAGGAATGGAGGGATCTAGGGATTCCCAACAAAACCTGTCTCCACACCACTTCATATAAGTATGTCACCCTCTATTCATGCCAGTTGCTCTTTTGATCTAACTGAATATTGTATCATCATTGGAAGTTTGTAGTACTTGTATCTTAAGTATCCTGACATAGCATTTACAATAAACAAACACTCTTAGTACATATATCAACCCATTATAAAACATTAGGCTTTTACCAAGCGCTTCTTTTGTTATCTATGTGCTACTTTTGATTATGGCATTTTACTTTAGCGGGACTCTCCAGTGGCACTACATGCTTTCTCATAAGCCGATTGGGCAAACAATAAAGATGATTTCTCGTCCATTAGTACTTACATTGTGTATCTTGGACCCAATCATTCACTCTACTGCATTAACATTCAAAAACCTACTAACTCAATATGTATTCCAAATTTCCAGGATGCCTTTAGGCTTAAAATAGACGGTTCTCAACACTACTAAAAACAAGATTGAATTGGGAAGGCCATGAATGATGTTGACTTTTACATGAATAAAAAGACTATATGGGCATCAAGAATAAACTTCACCCATGGAGGGATTGGAATCAGAATATTGTTTCCAGTATTACAACTCCCCATAGCTCCCTCTAAACTCTGTTTAATTCATTCTCGCCGCTGCGATTATCCGGAAAGACAATGTGTTTTTCATATGGTTGCTCCTGCACAAAACCAGGGGAAAAAAAAAAAGAATAAATTAGGACTGAATAGAAACTTGAGGATAAAAAAAAAAAGGACGTAATTAAGTCTATCTTCATACCTCCATTGTCAACCTGGCCCACACCTGCAGTAGGAATCTTATTATGAAAGGTGCAGCGGCAGCAAACAAGATGTATCGAAACTTGACCAATTCATCCTGGGTAACGGCGAATACAGAAGAAGCATAAGTCACAACCATTGAGGTTGTGGCAAGAATTACTTCAAAGTGGAAAGGAAATTTATGTGTTAGAGATATAACAAGAAGAATGGACGTGGAGAAAGCCACCGTGTTTGAGATCAAGAAAACATAGAATTCTTTTGTTTGATAAGAATATATCGCCCTTCCTGGCCTATGCCCATCTTTATCATCCTGCCATACTCCTCCAGGAGGGGTGACACCCGCCTGAAAGGTGACGGCCGCGATCAGCCCCGCCACAATTAACAGAACGTTGCGCGCATCCGCCGGGGACTCCTTCCCTTCATCATACTGGAAGTACCTGAACCAGCTCTTCCTAGTCATATTTTCAGGCCTCTTGGATGTTTCCTTGTGAAGCCTTTCTTCTTCAACACTAGGTTTAATAAGGAAAGAGCTTTGAATGGGTCAATGAGTTACCACTTACCATATATCATTTGTAAAAGCAGTCAATTCCAATATAAAAGAGAAGGGAAGGTAGTAGGAATGAGCCATATAATATGACTTCTGTGGCGGCATTCCCACAAAAAATAGAACATTGGGTTTGGTGAGCTTTAGAATAAGGTTCTAGTTGTGGGTTTTGCAGGGATGTGGTCCATGGCTCCATGGCTCCATTTACTTTTAAAAATGTTTGGTGGACTACTGAACTTTCCAAGTTGGAACCATGAATCTATGATTGATCATGGCGGTTTCCTTCAACAAGGCCAAAAGGTCAATTTCATCCTACTCAAGAAAAAAATTGTCTGCAAAGAGTTGGAAAAGACGTGTACAACAGGGAGAGTGTGATTCTTAAGTTGGATGATTGCCTAAGCAGTCATTATACTGATAGTGATGCAAAAGAATTTTAAAATATTTAACAAACAAATTAATAATAATAACAATTTTGATTAACATTGCAGGCAAAGTAGAAAAATCCTATAAAAGAAAAAATAAAAATAAAAATAAAAAAACAATATGTTAATGAGTTTGACAATATTTTTATACAAAGTGTTTTTAGTGAAAATATTTTTATAAAAATCATCTATGAAGTACTTTTTCAAAAGTGATTTTTCAAATTTTAAAAAGTTTTCTTAAATTTTTGGCAAACATTTATTTTTTTATTTTTAAAATACTTTTTAAATTAAAAATATTTTTTAAAGTCATTGTCAACCAAACTCTAAATCACTAAAAGAAAAAAATATCTAAACTTGGGAAAACCAAAGCATTTTTCATCTTAGAAATGAGCATTATTTTTGGATAGTAATTGTTATTGAATATGGGCATCATTTTGTTCATAAAATTAATTAGTTTTAAATGGGAGAAATAAAATCTTTTATATTTTCCAACATCACAAACCCAAGTCAGAAAGGAAATGAAAAAGGATAAATCTAAGGAGAAAGATTAATAAGTTATCAATTTTTTTTAATAATTTTGTTTAGGGTGGAGACAAGTTGAATCTCTTTATCATCACGTGATTCAATAAAATATTTTGGATTTATATTAAATTAGTAGGTGCATATATCAATTAAGTTAATCTTATTTTGATTAGGTCAATTTGAAAAAACAATTGGGATTGGCTTGAAATAGTTTATTACATTGATATCTATGAAATCAAACATCAATAAATCATTTCACCCAATGTTTGTCTGGGAAATAAAATTTCTCAATGAGTCATTACACAATAGTTTACTGCATGTACTTATGTATTGTTGGGTCTACCAACAATCCAAAATATAAAAGGCAAATAATTTTGAATAAAATAAATACAAGTAAAATTACACATTTTGATCTGAAAATCATTCCATAAGTAAATATATGTAATTAAATTTATACAATTTACATGACAAATCATTAAATTTTGTCCAAAAGAAAAACTGAAAAAACTTTTCAAAAAAAAAAAAATTAATTTTCATCTACTGGTATCTTAAAAGACAAACAGACTAGTCATTTCTCACGAGGTTGGTCTCAATTATTGTGTGTGCTAGTGACAATATTTTGTCCTACTAGTGGCCCACTAGTAGATTAGGACAAACACAGTGACAGTAAGTTCATACAACTTGGAGACGGCTTGGAAAGGTCTACAATGGTTTCTGCCAGCGCCCACAGGCTCTAAATTTCTACCATGACACGTCGGCTGTTGGTTGACTCGACTTGATCAAAGATATAATATTGCCTATAAAGATGGCAAATGATTTGGCTAATCCTTTGATCCATGATGCAATCACTGGCCTTGACTTTGATGGGAATCTCTTCCTACTGTAAATAGGAATGGATGATAATGGAATGCGTGTATGATAGGTTAGCTGCTAGATCATTAGTAGTCAGAATTTGCTAATTAAGTACTTTTAAATTTTAATTTGGTTTAGGAAATATTTATTAATTGCAGTGGTTGGTTCTGATTTTTTTAAAGAATTTTCAAAACTAGTTTTGGAAATAAGAGGATGAGGCAATGAATTTATTTATTTTATTTTTTTCAAGAACATATTTAATAATATAATTGAATAATTGTTTTAAAAAAAACTGAAATGGATAGAATTTGTTTGATTGTGATAGTCAACAACAATACAAACAGGTTTTCTACGTAGTGTATTTTTTTTAAAATTTATAATATAAAAAATTATTCTAAAATTATAGTATTTTCAATTTCTAGTAAAATTTGTTTTTTATTTTTAAAAGATAAGTTTAATGTAAAAGTGAACTCGTTTTTGAAAAAATGAGTTCAATATAAAAAAATTTAAGCTTTTAAAAAAACGAATTTAATATAAAAAGTGAACTCATCTTTTAAAAGATGAGTTTAGTATAAGAAGTAAATTCGTCTGTTCAAAAAGGTAAGTTTAACGTAAAAATAAAAATAAATAAATAAAAGTGATGAAAAATGTCATATTTTTTTTAAAAAATTAATAATTATATTTTAATAATATTTTTTAAAAAGAACATGCAGAAAAAAAAAAAAAAAAAGACAGAAATTTTTTAATTAAATTTAAAATATAAATATTTAATTAACAAAAAAAGGGATAATTGACCCTTTTTGGAATATAATATTATTTGGACATAAATATTTTTGTGTATTTTTTTCTTTAAATTAATTATATTTTAATTTGTTTTTTTGGTTTTTAACTTCCCTCTATTTTTCTAATCATCTCTTGGAATCATAGTGGATATATTAAAACTATCGACCTAGACCTCTCAAACATCTTATTACTTCAGTTTTTATCTTTCCTTTTTATGTACAAAATTTTTAAAAAAATTGATAAAAATTTTTTATATAAAAAAAAAGTGATATTATTTTACTAATTACTAAGAATTGTTTTATTCATTTTAATCAAATATCTTATATATCTCTAGGGATTATATATCAATTTGAGATGTGGCGGAGATGATCACTATCCCTTCTGCTTTTTTTTTCTTTCTCCCCTTCATACACACACAAACAAAAATGATAATAATAATAATTTGATTTAAAGGGATAAAATTATCCTAAATTTATAAATTTAATTTCAAACTTGAAAAATAACTTTATTTTTTACATAAATATTCTCTATTATTTTATTATAACTTTTGCTAAATTCATATTTAGAATTTTGAGTTTTTTTAAATTTTCTCTCCATGAAAAATAAGGTTTTTCGGTTATCTTTTAAAATACTTAAGAATTTGATTGTTTTATTAACCAATTTTCTCATCTCAAGTCATAAAGGGAACTACCAATACAATTTTATTTTTTTCATAATTAAAACAAGAGTTTGATCTTCGTTTTAATGAAGAAAAATAAGAAAATTTTCAAAAAAATGACTTCTTATTTTTTTAGAAAGAAAAATATATGTTTGTTTTGTATTCAACAAGATTTGAAGGGAAAAAAAAAAAAAAAAAACGTGGTATTCTTGGAAAAAAAAAATATTTATAAAAAAATAATAGTGACAATTTTTTGATAATTTTAAAACTTTGAAGTTCACAACTTGTACCCAACTCTCCAACCGTTCTAATCAAATAATAAAGAAACACATCATTTTTCTTGTAAAAAGTGACAATTAATTATTGCTCACATTTGCTTTGACAGCTAGCTAGATGCTTGGCCATTGATTAGAGGCTCAAAATGCTACATAAAATACAAGCTATGGGCAATACCCACCTACCTCCACTATAATATAGCGTACAAATGAACTGAAAACAGATCATCAAACTACAATAAGATTAATTGCCTTAATTCTACTGCCATTGGGCAAGGCCACCATCATTTTTCCACCTTAGTTAATACCACTTAAACCCTACTTCAATGCATCTGTTCTACACTACTTGACCAACTTCTCCATCAGTTACCTTCTCTTTCATCTCATTCCACATATGCAGTAAACACCTTATAGCAAAAGGTGCAGCTGCTGCAGCCAAGATGTATCGAAACTTCACCAAATCATCAAGCGTAACAGCGAACATGGCCGAAGCATAAGCAGGGTTCAAAATCTCGGTCGATACCGGTACGACTCATTCGAGTTGTATCCGCCTCGACCATGGCCGGTATCAAACCGATATTCGAGTTTGATATTTTGTCAGCTTGTGAATAAACTCGGTTGAATTGAAGATAAATGAATAGTCTCAGAGTGAATCCCATGGAAAGGTTGAGACAACTCCAAGATCATGTTGAGACTAAGCTATTTGGGTAATTGGTAATGGAAAAAAAAAGGTAATATTGGAGTAGAAATGGTGGAGAAGATGAGAGGATCAAAACCCATAAAAATAAAAAATACAGATTACAGAGAGTTAGAACCCTACATCTTAGAGTCACCGGTGAGGTCGAAGAAGCACGCGTGCTTGTTTGGATCCCCCAAGTTCTCGTCGGAGATGGAACTGAGTGACATGAGAAGGAGGCAGAGTCTCCAAACTCCGGCACCGTTGTTATCAATGGAGAACGACAGTGAGATGGTTGATGGAAGTGGGAGAAAAAAGAAATGGGCCTACGGAGGAGCTGGTTGAGAGGATAAATGGGTATATTGAAAGAGAAATAGGTGTTTGATCGATCAATGATGGTTATGGGTATTTAAGAGAGATGAGGATTTAGGTTTTAAATAATATATATTTGTTTTTTAAGTAGATAATGAGTATTTAGTGGGGATTTAGGTTTTAAATAATTTGATGAAAATTATAATGATAAAAAATGAATAATGAATATTAGACTTATATCAAATAAATAAGAAATGAATATTTATATAAAAATTAAAATTAATGAATATATTTTATAAGAAAAAATATATTTATTTTTTTAAAGATGAATCATGGTTTTATTTTTTAATAATTAAAAGCATTTTTAAAATTCAAAATATTTAATTTAAAAAAAATTATAATAAAAAATTTACTTTTTATTATTTTCATCTTTAATAAGAAATATTTATTATCAAGTGATTAAATTAAAATATTTTTAGAGATTTTTAATATTATTATAAATCATCCCAAAAGTATGCTTTTATTATAATTTGAATAATTTTAATATAATACAAGTTTATTTTATCAATTTTTCACTCTACATATTTATATTTAATTTTTTAATAATTTTCATATTTTTAAAAATTATTTTGAGCTCTTAAATTAGAATTTTTTGCATATCACCCGATACCGATCCGAGATACCGAGTCTGATATGCCTCAGGGCCTCCCAAGTCAATGACCGATACCGTAACTTTGAACTATGCATAAGTCACAACCATTGAGGCCGTGGCAAGCATTATCTCGAAATGGAAAGGAAACCTATACGTTAGAGATATAAGAATCAGAATGGATGTAGACAGAGCCACTGTGTTTGAGATCAAGAAAATGTAGAATTCTCTTGTTTGATTGGAGTAGATTCCCCTTCCTGCGCTATGCTCATTTTCATTATCCTGCCAAACTCCCCCAAGAGGGTTGACGCCTGCTTGAAAGGTGACGGCCGCAATCAGCCCCGCAACTATCAAGAGGACGTTGCGGGCATCGTCAGGAGACTCTCTGCCTTCGTCATACTGGAAGTATCTGAACCAGCTTTTCCTATTGTTTTTAGACCTCTCAGCCATTAATGGTTTTTTGTGAAGCAACGAGGCTTGAATCCTGAGAAGGCTTGCTCCACAATACTGGGTTTTATAGGGAAAGAGCTTTGAATGAGTCTTTGTGTAATTTTTTATTATTTTTCAACGCAGTAAGAGAATGGAAGGAAAAGGAAGGACGATTGCGACGACTGTACCGTGGTCTCTGGATTCTAATAAAGGTTGTATTGAAAGTTTTCACGGGATTGATGGATTACTTTCATCTTTCATTTTTCTTTTTCAATTTTTTATATTATTTATTTTATAAAACCAAAAATTTTGATTAAAAAATTTTAAAAATTGTAATTAAAAAGAATCTAAAAAATATTAATAAAATATAAGATAAAATAAAAAGAATATATGTATCATTTAATATCACATTTAATATATGCAAAAATGTTTTTACATATTTTACACCTATTTTTATTTTTAAATTTTAATTATTTTTAATTATCCTATCCTATTATTTCCTATCAATTAAACATGATCTTAAGGTTTAAGGCTTAATCATATTTTGAGAATAAGGTTAAAGCTATTTTTCAAGAACCACGGAAAAAAAAAATAAGATAAGAAATTTCTTAATTATATTGAATTTCTTTACCAAACTTCAAGTTATTTATGACTGTTTTCAAGTAACATCTTCATCATTATAATGTGTGATCCCCTTATTTAATAAAGGATCATAAATTATATAGGTAGGGAGATAATAATGGGTATAAATGCTTTGAATAAGTAGGTATAGATATTAATAATATCATGGTTCAAAGTCGCGGTATCGGTCACTAACTTGGAGGGTCCCAAGGTGTATCGGCTTGGTATTGGATGATACGTAAAATAAGCTAATTAAAAAATTCAAAAAATTATAAAAATATTATGTAAATCATTAGAAAAATATATACAATTAAATAAGCTCAAAAAAATAATAAGATAAAATTGTCTCACATTTAACATTATTTAAATAGTTATAAAAGTATTCACTCAAAGTTATTTATGATAATGTTAATAAAAGAAAATTATTTTATTTCAAATCTAATAACATTTTTACTAACAGACATACAATACAATAATCAATTCCATGTTGAATGATGAGGGGGTTCAAAATCATCATCATCAGTCCTATGATAAGTATACAAATCGGGATAGTAATTTCCATAGTGAGGATATGGTTAAAAGAGTTGTTCATAACTCAAATATGTTAGCTAAGATGATTGGCTTAATGATCCATAATCAGGAAAATATGGTTTTGAAGGCTGTTCAAGAACACCATATTGATAGTATCCAAAACCTCGATAAGCAATGCTACTACTATTAGAAAATTGATCATATCCATAGGAATCACTAGCTCGTGTTCCAGTATTTGAATATTCCTCTGGATGCATCATTGGAAATTGATCAAAATCATTTCTACTAAAAGTATTGGAAGAGCTATCATGGTCTCTAAAGATGCGATATGATCTATCATCTATTCCTTTGAAATACAACCTTGATCCTATACCCAAATTCCGTAAGTGTTCATCAATATGGTGATAATTTGATCTATGATAATCATGCCCACTAGATTAATCATCATCGTTGGGAAATGTAGTTAGTTTTTCTAAATGCTTTCATTGTTCCCATATCCCTAGTCGATATCCATGATCTGTATCTTGTGTGGCATAAGAATTTTCATCTCCTTGTGCCCATGACATGTCAAGATCTACTTGACTAACATAATCGCTCCCAGCACTACCATCTCCTCCAGTATCCTCACCAATGCCACCAATTCCTCTATTCCCCCCACTAGTGCCACCACCCCGCCTATTGCCCATATTGTCACCATTATCACTACTAGAACTTGAAAAAATTATTCTAGGAGCCTTACCTTTATGACGGGAATCAATATCTCTTTCTTGTGTAACATTACTTGTACGCCTACTAACTCTACGATTTGTGGCACCATCATCTTCATGAATTATTTCTCTATCTTCTTCATTAGGGAGAAGACCTTTATCCAACCAATCCAAATTATCAGATGATAAAATAGGTTTCTCTCTTTCTCATATCCACTCATCTAATATATCATCATCATTAAAGATATGATTCAGATCAATTGGATTGTATAAATCTTCATTGTTTCACTCTTGCATCAAATTCTTAACTCGAAGTCGCATATTGTAGTACACATAAACTAACTTATGCAACTTTTTCACTATCAAACGGTTGCGCAACTTTGTGTGAATCAATGACCATGTGCTCCAATTTCTTTCACAACTTGATGAAGAACAAGTTTGGCTTAAAATTTTAACAGCAATCTTTTGTAGATGTGGACCTTTATCACCATAGTTGTTCCACTATTCAATTATAATAAAGAAAATGCATACTTATTAATCACTATGATATATTTAACAAAAAATGATGATAATTTCTTATTTGTAATAGACATAAATGTATTGAGTACCTAGAAAAGATTGACTTATTGTTTTCTTTGTAAGTGCACTTCCAAATTCTCCTTGGCCATCAAAAAATAATTTTACCTACATCATTAACATTTTTTTTTATTAATGCACATTACATAAACAAAATGTATTATATAAAGGTCACAAACTATTATTATACCTCGTTAATAGCTTTTGCTTGTCTATCCAAATCTAGCTCTAATATCTTGATAACCTCCTTTAATCCAATTTTAATTTCCAGATGGTTGAAGAAATACTTTGAATATTGGAACATTGGATTTAAAAATATGCTGCCATAAGTTAAATAATGATCAGTTTATAATAATTTGTACTTAAAAAATAATAAAAAATATATAAAGAATTTTTTTATTACTTGCAGCATGAAAATGTCTGTGCAATTGACTTTCTCACCTTCTATCAATGACTTCCCAATACTTTTCTCATTGCTTGACCGATACCTTGATAGCCAATTTAGTTTTATCCATTGTTTCATAAATGATTGATAGTGTGAGCTTTTTATCTTGATCAACCAATTTCAATACTTGACAAGAGGTTCCATGATGGTTTGAACTTCCTTTACCTTCTTCCAAAATTGATCAATTAAGATAAGGTTGGATACCTTATCTCTTAGACTTTTTCTACTCCTATCTTTATTGAATTCATGTCACTCATTTGTCGTGCACATTCTCTTCAAATCAACCTCATAACATATAAGACTCTCAAGTGAAATGAATTCAATGGCAAAACTGGTTATTCCTGGCCTTAACAGATCTCTATTCTTAGTGAACACTTTCATCAAATTCACTACTTTCAAGCTATTATACTGTGATCATCTTTGCTTGATCTAATGTCTCCTTAATCTGCTTCATGCTTGCAATATCTTCAAGCATTAAATCAATACAATGGGTTGTATAAGGAGACCAAAACAAATGTTTCTATTTCTCCATCAACAACATACCGACTGCTTTAAAACTCGCCTCATTATCAATGACTACTTGAACACCATTGTCTTCCACAAGCTCCTTTACAACTTTATCCATAAGGGAAAAGATGTAGTCTGTTGTCTTTAGGTATGTTGGTAGTGCCAACTGAAGAATGGTATATCATACTTCTATCATAATAAATCATGAAATTGATAATAGGATTTCTAGTCCTAGAACTCCAACCATCACACATGATTGTGCACCCATATATAGGTCATTTAGCCTTCAATGTTGTTATATATACCTCAACTCTTGCACCTCCTCTTCCAAATATGTATTTCCAATTTGGTATCTCATGGGACCCTTGATGCCTAGACCTGCTTCTACTATGGTATCAATCATTGATTGATAGTAAGGTCCACTGTTAGCTGCATTAAAGGGTATTGCATTAAAGAGAAAAAGTTTAGAAATAACTTTACCCACTTTCTTCACTTCTTTAGTAGAAAACAAGTCTTTTATTGATTTCTACTTTGATGGGAACATGTAAGGATCAATTCCTTTTGGAGGTATGCTAGCTCCTTCTCATATACTGAAGCTATGTTTCGGTCTGTGCTTAATCCTAACATTAGAAGATTGTGAGGAACTAGCACCCTTCTAATGCTCTTGTCTACCTTCTTCAAAAATTCAACGACTTTCTTTCATTGCTTATTTCATTTGTCTTCATTTAAAATCAACCATAGCAACTTCCTCAATTTCATCATCAGAATCACCCTCATCAATTTCATAGAAATTTTATTTATTTAATGAACTCAAAAGTCATTCTTTCTTTTCTTTAATTGTACTTTTTCTTTTGAAGTATCAGACATATGTTGTCTAACACCATGTGACACTTCTACCGATACACGTGGACATCCTTCCACTTGTTCAAATATATGTGCAATGTGTTACTTTAATCTTGTTATACCATCATGTATAACTTTCCCACAATATTTACACTTCGTGGTTCTTCTACTACCACCAACAAGTTCTGCATGCTCACAACTAATATCATGTTTTGAAGCCATTTTGAAATTTTAACATAACCATGTATAAAAGGGAAACAACTTACTTTTCAAATTAAATCTATATAAACACATTTATATAAGAATTATAATATTCAATTTTCCACTCACTTATTTGTTTCATATTGTTACCATATAAAAATAAATTCTACTAAAAAAACAATAAACACGATCTCACCTAAGTTCACCATATTTTATTTTCCACTTATTTATATGTTTTTTAATTAAAATAAATAATATTTAAATAAATGAATAATTTTATAAAACAAAATTCTTTTAAAAAAGTTTGTTTTGATAATTATTGATTTCCCATTATAATTTAATTGTAGAGTATTATAAAATAGAAAATCTACATGATATAATGAAGTAAAATTGATTCAAATATAAATATCATTTCTTTATACCATGTAAATGCATACCCTTCAATTCGTATTATTAAATCATTACTTTTATAGTTATGATTATTTGAAAAAAAAATGTTTGAAATAATTATTAATTTTCTAATGTAATTTAATATTGCAATATTATAAGATAAAAACATAAATTAAAAATACAATATCTATATCATATAAAGTTTACCATATAAATGTATTTTATATTAAGAAATATAATTTCTATACCATACAAAAATAATTTAGTGAATCAATTTATTGTTTTGATAATTATTGATTTCCTATTGTAATTTAATTGTAGAATATTATAAAATAAAAAATTTACATGATATAATGAAGTAAAATTGATTCAAATATAAATGTAATTTCTCTATACTATGTAAATACATACCTTTCAATCTGTATTATTAAATCATTACTTTTATCGTTATGATTATTTGAAAAAAAAAATTGCTTTAAATAATTATTAATTTTCTAATGTAATTCAATTTTGTAATATTATAAGATAAAAACATAAATTAAAAATACAATATCTATACCATATAAAGTTTACCATATAAATGTATTTTATATTAAGAAATATAATTTCTATACCATACAAAAATAATTTAGTGAACCAATTTATTGTTTTGATAATTATTGATTTCCTATTATAATTTAATTGTAGAATATTATAAAATAAAAAATTTACATGATATAATGAAGTAAAATTGATTTAAATATAAATTTAATTTCTTTATACCATGTAAATGCATACCCTTCAATCCATATTATTAAATCATTACTTTTATAGTTATGGTTATTTGGAAAAAAAAAATTGTTTTAAATAATTATTAATTTTCTAATGTAATTTAATTTTGCAATATTATAAGATAAAAACATAAATTAAAAATACAATATCTATATCATATAAAGTTTACCATATAAATGTATTTTATATTAAGAAATATAATTTATATACCATACAAAAAGAATTTAGTGAACCAATTTAATATTATAAGATAAAAAAAAAATCACATAATTAATAAATTAAAATATAACCTTTATATAAAATAAAAACATTACATATAAATATATTTAATAACATCATAATATCATCATTATGAATTCTCCAATTTCATAAACATTACTATAAAATAAGTTTACACTGCATACATAAATTTCCTAATTTTACCAATTTAAATACATGTAAATTAATTTAATACTATAAAATAAAAAAATTACATAATTTAATAAATTAAAAATATAATCTCAACATAATAAGGTAAATCAAAATTTAAATATATTTTTAATTTATTCAAATTATGTAATTTTTTTTAATCTAATCTCAAATTATGAATCAAATTAGCCAACAAAATATAATTTATCAATTTATATAATTTGATTCAATAAATTAAAAATATAATCTCAACATGGTGTGACTATGGCAGTGTGGGTGTGTTTATTTAAATAAGGTAAATCAAATTTTACCTTTATTTGTTGGCTTGTCATCCCCAAGGACCCGACACACCACGATTTGCCCGCTATCTTCCCCAACACACCATGTTCTGCAGATTGTCGTACTTTCCCCAACACACTGACTGCTACCACACAAACACAATCAAAGGGAGGAGGGTTGCCTTACTGACATCCAGCCACCGTTGCGACACTGACAGCGCACCAAAGATGAAATCTGCACTCCGGTAATGGTAGATTCAGGGTCAAGTAAGTAAATCTTCAACCGTGTCTCATTCTTTGTTGATTTTCTCTTTCTAAAGACTTTTGAAAGGGTCACGAGTTTTTTTCAAACTTGTTTTTTTCTTTTTCTCGTTTGATGTTGTGGTTGAAAGATTGGGTTCGTGAATCACAGATTCACGGGTGTTTTCTTTTATAGAGGAATCTCTGATTTCTCTTAAAATTTTGATTCTTATTGTGATGGGAAAAGATAAGGAATCTCTTGATTGGGTTTTTTTTTTTTTTTTTATTGAGTCGGGCGAGTTAACTCGGAATATCAGTCGAGTTAACTCAGAATATCAACCGAGTTAACTCGGAATATCAGCCGAGTTAACTCGAAATATCAATTGAGTCATCCGAGTCTAACCGATTCAAGGCCGAGTCCGGGTATAAGTCTGTATCTGGTATCGGATTCGTCGCGGCCAGCGTTGAGGTGGATACGACTTGGCCGAGTCGTACCAAACTCGACCAATTTTTTGAACCCTAAATAATATGGATCATGCTATGGTACGGAAATTTACATGTCGGTACCATACTCACCTTTTTAAGTCAATAAGGTTAAGAAACATGGAAAGACAATTAAAAAAAATCCAATTCTTCAAGTTCAACACTGATACCAATAGGTTGGCAAGGGAATTAATCACATACACTATCAATAAGTGAAGTGAAAAAAAAATTAAAATTAAAATTTTCAAATAATTTATGGAGTATGAAAATTTGAAAAGGGTACAAAGAATATGAAGAACTTCACATTTCTCGTATCATTCTCACATCCTTCATACCCACTGCAGTTTTTAAATATTTTAATCTTTCATTTTTTTCTGAACATCATTTACTTCAATTTTAAGTGTAATTAGTGTTTTCACCCAAAATTATCGTGAAGTGATGTGAAAAAAACTTACAATTTTTTTTAAAAAAATAGACGGTACAAAAAATGTGAGAAAAATACGATGAATGTAAGGAGAGTACAACGAATGTGAAGAGGGCACGAGAAATATGAGAGAACAAGAAATGAAAAAAAAATTCACTTAGAGCCTCACATTTTTCGTACCCTCACCAATTTTTGAATATTTAATGTGTTAATTTATTTGAACATCATTTACTTCAATTTCAAGTGTAATTAGTTTTTTATTTTTTTACACAATATTATCATCAAGTGAATTGAAAAAACAAATTTAAATTTTAAATATAAAAAAAAAAAAATTGAGGGTATGAATAATGTGAAGAGGGTATGAAAAATGTGAGGGTATAAGAAATGAATAAAAAAATTCTCATACCATCCTCACATTCTTCATACCCCACTAATTTCTTGATATTTTAATCTTTTCATTTTTTCGAACATTATTTGCTTCACTTTCAAGTATATTTAGTCTTTTTATACAATATTATCGTTAAGTGAAGTGAAAAAAAAATTAAAAATTAAAAATTTCAAAAAATTTAGGGGTACAAAAAATGTGAGGAGGGTACGAGGAATGTGATGGTATAAGGAATGTAAGGAGAGTACAAGGAATGTGACAAAGGTACAAGATATGTGAGGGTATAAGAAATAAAAAAAAATAAAAAAAAAATTATCGTACCCTCCTCACATTTCTTGTTCTCTTCTCACATTCTTCGTACCTTCACCAATTTTTGAATATTTTAATTCTTTAATTTTTTTCGAATATTATTTGCTTCAATTTCAAGTTTATTTAGTGTTTTAATACAATATTATCATCGAGTAAAGTGAGAAAAAAAATCAAAATTAAAAATTTTATAAAATTTTAAGAGTACGAGGAATGTGAGGAGAATTCAAGGAATGTGAAAAGGGTACGAGAAATGTGAGGGTACAAGAAATGAAAAAACAAAATTCTTGTACCCTCGCATTTTTTGTACCTCCCCCAATTTTTGAATATTTTAATCTTTTAATTTTTTCGAACATTATATACTTCAATTTCAAGTCTATTTAGTTTTTTTACACAAAATTATCGTTGAGTGAGGTGAATAAAAAAAATTAAAAATTTCAAAAAAAAATTAGAGGGTACAAAAAATGTGAGGGTATGATGAATGTGAAGAAGGTATGAGGAATATGAAAAGGGTACGATAAATGGAAAAAAATAAATTGTCGTACCCTCCTCACATTCTTCATACCTTTACCAATTTCTTAATATTTTAATATTTTTGTATTTTTGAACATTATTGCTTCAATTTCAAGTGTGATTAGTGTTTTACATAATATTATTTACAAGTGAAAAGGAAAAAATTTATAAGGTACAAAAAATGTGAGGATGGCATAAGGAATGTGAAGAGCTTCACATTCCTCGTATTCTTCTCACATTCTTAGTACCCTATCCAATTTTTGAATAATTTAATCTTTTAATTTTTTTTAACATTATTTGCTTCAATTTTAACTATAATTAGTGTTCTTAGGCAATACTATAACCATTTGAAGCTAAATTTAAAAAAAAAAATTAAAATTTTGAAAAATTTAGAGGGTATAAAGAATGTAAGGAGGGTACAAAAAATGTAAGGATCATCACATTTTGCATACCCTCATGAGAGTCTTTGTACACCCTCCAAATTTTTAGTATTTTTATCTATTGGTTGTGTTGAACATTATTTGCTTCAATGTCAACTACAATTAGTGTTCTTAGACAATACTATAGTCATTTGAATTTTAAAAGAATTAAAAATAAAATAAAATTAGTGGTTACAAAGAATGTGACGATTGCTACATTTTTCATTCCCTCATCTTATTGTTCATACTCACTCCTATTTTTGAATATTTGAATGTTTTAATTTTTTCGAACATTATTTGTAATATTAAAGATACTTTTACACTAATTCTTATTTTGATTTTGATAGATGAGATATTTTGCACAACATTTTCTATATTTATAAATGGAAATAGTATTATGGATGTAATCTTGTGGGTGTAAGTTTATTTTGCACATTACAAATGCATTTTGATATGTTAGGTTTTGTAATTTAATGTGAAGTACGAAAACTCATTAAAATGCTACATAACAACCAATTGTATTAGAAGTAGTAAAACATTAAAGCCTTTATTTATTTCACCTGCCAACCCAAGTGGAATTGCCAAAGTGAAAAAACAAGGTTTGCAAAACATATTCTCTCAATCAAGAAATGAGAAGAATTTGGTGTCGATGAAGATGTGGTAAATGTTATGATGTTCTTCTAAACATTTTTGTTACTAAAGTAAGAAAGTTTATTTATCAATTGATGTTATATTTTGAATATGAAAAGAAATTGTTTCCCAAAAACTCATAAATTTTGTTGAGGAAGAAATCATTTTCTTTTTAACAATACATTTGAGGAAGAACATGTTTTCTGATGAGTTATAAAATTATACATAATTGAAGAATAATTTTAATTTGTAATCTTACAACCCTTAAACCATGTCTAAACAATCTTTGTAAATCTTATAATTTCTCTTCTAGTTTTGTGTAACAAATTGTGGTATTTTATAAAGAATTCATTAAATTTCCAACAAATGTTATATTGTATGTAAATGTATGAATAGATATGCCTAATTTTATATACAATTTCATAATGTTAAAAAATTATAATTACTATTACTATATAAATTCAATTTATTGCAATTTCACAATTACAAATCACTATTGTTTTATTCTTGTAATCCACATCAATTTAGGATTGCATATCTTATTTCAATTCATTTTATATTTTATTCTTTTTTTTTTTTTGTCATGTGGTTATGGTTCATGATAAGATGGACAAATGAATAAAGAAAGAATTTGTCATCGACCTTGAAAACGAAAATCTTGAGGATTCATACATCGATGGTTTGGGTAATTGTGAATGAGATTCAATTTATGAGAAAGTGTTAAATGGTATTTCAATTAAAGAAACTTTCAAATTAGAATTCAAATGTATAAATGAAGTCAAAGCTTTTTACAATATGTGTGCTAAACTGACTAGATATAGTATTCAAAAAGATGATTTAAAATGGGACAAGAATTGAGATATTATATCTCGAAAGTGAGTTTGTTATAAAGAAGGACATCAATTGTCAAAGTGTTTACAAAAAAAAAAAATTGTCAACGTGAGCCAAGAGCATTAACTAGAGTTGGTTGTGAGGCTACATTCTATATTGGATTTAGTAGAAAATTAGAAATGTGGATTGTTAAAGAGTTCAATGGAGACCATAATCATCCTTTGGTAGATACAACTGATACACAATTTCTTCGATCTCATCGAGAGTGTGTGATCCTGATAAGGCTCAACTTGATGCAATGCGTAGAGTTGTGTTAAAACTAGCCAAATTATGGATTGTGGTCTAATAATCTGAAGGACATGGAAATGTTGGTTCATACCAAAAGATCTATACAATCATGTTGATGCAATTCATAGAGTTGAAATTAAGGACGATGATACGAAAGAGGCATTGGCTTATTTGTGCGCAAAGGTGGAAGTAGATCCTTCTTTCTATTAAAAATTTAATGTTGATGAAGAAGGTCGACCGTCGAACTTGTTTTGGGCAGATTCTACCTCGCAATTAGATTATGCATCATTTGGTGATGTCTTGGAATTTGATAGCATATATCGAACAAATGCTTATAAGAAACCACTAGTAGTTTTGGTTGGTGTTAACCATCACCAACAAACTATGGTATTTGATAGTGCTCTATTGACGAATGAAAGTATTTGCACATATGAATGGGTATTGGAGACATTTCTTCTTGCAATGATGAACAAGAAACCTATCTTAGTTGTAATTGATGGGGACAAAGCAATGCATAAGGCGATAAAAAAGGTTCTTCCTAATTCCTATCATCGCTTGTGTGCATGACATTTTCAACAAAATGCATTTACAAATGTGCATATTAAGGGCTTCACTTCAACATTTTCAAGGTGCATGTTCATGAGAGGTAATCTCGATGATTTCAAAAATGCTTAATCTGATATGGTTGAAAAATTGGGACTTCAAGGAAATTGTTGGGTAAATGACATTTACAGGAAATGAAAAAGTTGGGCAAAGGCATATTTGAGTGAACATTTCTTCACAGGGATGAGAAGCACCCAAATGTGTGAGAGCATGAATGCATTTCTAAATTGATTCTTGAAAATTCATTTGAGACTGTACAAGTTTGTACAATATTTTGATCGTGTGATAACAAGAATTCATCACCATGAGGCCAAGGCAAAGTTCGAGTCAAACAATTCTACACTTGTTATGTCAACCAAACTTACTATACTTGAGGCACATGCTGCTACTGTTTTGACAAAGGAATCCTTCTTCAAATTTCACAAAAAGATGAAGGATGCAAAATTATTCTTTGCCATTGGAGTACTAAACAATGATACCTCTCATTCATACACATTATCTAAGTTTAGACAGTCTGCATCAACATGGGAAGTGCAATTCCACCCACAATTACTAACTTTGAAATGCTTTTGTATGGTGTTCAAGTCAATTAGCACTCCTCATACTCACATGGTTGTTGTCATGAAGGTCAAGCATAGATATGTGAATGAAAATTATATAGTTCACATTGTACGACATGAGTTATTGAGTTCGATGTGCAACAAACTCTCTTACTATGCTTCTTAGTCATGGACTGCCTTTGATGAAGCAAAGAATAAAATTGAAAGATTGACAATTAAAATGGAGGGGCTTTCAAACATTGTAGTACCTGAATTAAATCTATCAACAGATGGAGGAAATCTTCCAAATATGTTTATTATCCAAATTTGGTGAAGACAAAAGAAAAGCCAAGCAAACCTCCATCAAACTTGCATAAACCAATATGGTGTAGTCAGGGTAAAAAAAATAGGTCACACTATTTGAAAGTGTGAACAATCAACAAACTGAAACATTCCTATCGAGAACATGGTATGAAAGACATTTTATGTCTTTCACATAAACATTTCCAATTATGTAGTTCATTTAGGTACCTAACATAGTGGTTTGCAATGAATTATGTATGTCTTGCAAGAAACTCATTTGTCTTTTCAATATGAACTTGGAAGCGAATTGCCTTCATGGAATTGCTCCCGAGAAACGTTCTCACCTCTAATTGATATGAGATTTCCACACTTTTTAATATAGATATTTTCATAATAGATGAATGTGCATTAGAATCTTAGTATTTCCTTTGAAATTGCATCTTATTAGTATGACTATGCAATGTCCAATTGTAGGGAAATAGGAACATCTATGCATGAAATAACTCACCTTACATGTTCCCAACAATAAGTGAACATTATGATGACTATTCTCAAATAGTATCTTCTGGTGTGGATGAAGACAATATTGAATACAAAAATGAAATGCATGATTACTGTTATCTCTTCAATGGGCAAAATGTATTTGCATTTAAATGGTATTTTGGACCATTATGTATTTTGAAACTTAATTGGCTAACACTTCAATAATTTACTTTTATCCTTCTACAACATCATATATTTTGAAGTTCAATATTGTTGTGTTTTAAAGTTATATTGGACATAATATAACAACATCATGTAACAAATTTTGTCCAGCTACAAGCATTTTACTAGTCGATCGATCATATTAGGTTCCTATGCCACTATTCTCTCACTACCTTTTGTCTATTATTAGAGTGTATGTGTGTTTAAGCTACTTGACCAAAATAATTTTACCAATCAACCAATTTTATCTTCATAATTAGTCCATAGTGGTAGTGGCTACCGGTCATGGATGGTGCTATACTGGTTAAATTTGTTGTCTACTACAAGATTTTGTCTTTACTACAACTAAGTTGTGTTTTTTATGATTATATTGAGATATTACCAAATGTAAACTAAATTTAATGATACATATTCACAATTGAATTTGTGATCCAACCTTACGAATTAACTATTATAGATGTATACGATATTTACTTTACTAATATATGAATATAGAGCTAGATGGATTTTATTGTAACCTCTATTATGTTATGTTATACGTACACAAGAGCAAGCCAGTTCAGCTAGAGATCGTAGAGCTCTAAAAACGTCCCAAATCCGAGTTGATCCAACCATAATACGCATCGCTATTCCAAAGGTATGGAGAGGGCCTTCGTTTAGAAAGTGAGGAAATGTCCCTTTTGTCCAAGTCATTTGAAACCCTAGTTAATTGTATCCACTGCAATCATCCCTTAATCGCCATTGTTGCCATAGTAATGGGTCTAAAACAAGGACCGACGACAAAAGAAAAACGAAGAGGGATGGGAACCGACATTATTGTTAGAGCAATTGGTCCAAAACAAAGGGGGACGACAAAGACAAAGGCAAAGACAAAAGGAACAAAGAAGCGGCCTATAATTAAAGTGACTAATAAGTGACGACAAAAGGAAACTACAAATGGGAAGAGGTCTACAATATAAGCTATTGGCAAATGATAGAAAATTGGGAGCTTTGATAAGTAGTTGTTCACCATAGTGGAATAGGCCAAATGATATTTGGAAGTTTTCACCAAAAGATGGGTCATGGTCGATAGGATTATAAATTTTTTAGAGTTAAGCTAGTTTGAATTTGAACGTCTATTTGGCGAGATGGGAAGGCTACCCCTTGTTTTCCTCAACGAGGCATACTATCATCGCCTAGTAAAATGTTTTTATTCCAATATGAAATACAAGGATGGATGACCAATTAGAATGTATGTAAACGAGGTGGAAATTAAGTTTAATGTTGTAGAATTGTGTGATATTTTAAAGATTGAAAATAATGGAATAAGAATATTTGAATAAAAAATTTGGCCAAAGGTTATGGGTTTTAAACCGGTTGAACCAGTACAGAGAATATGTATGTTAGGACTTGATCACCAGCTCATGCATTGACCATGTTGAGTAGGATCTTTTAGTACATTATCAGTTACATATTCATTCCTAAATGAGGTCATTGGGATGAGGTTTCATTTTTTTTTTTAGGTGTTCTTGGTTGATAGCATACTAACACGAAGGAAAATTAATATGGGTTATATTATTTTCTACCATATAAAAGTTAGTTCTATTAGAAGTAGGTTTGTCCTTCCATATGGGATGTTCATTATAAAGATCATGACGTTCTTTCGTGTCAACTTCCATGAAGAGACCAAGATACACATGATGAAGGATTTTGGCATTTACAATATTGCATGCCTTCATCATATGCAATTTGAATTAAAGAATAATGGAACATGGGGAAGGAAGAAGAGTAAACAACCAGTCAGACTAGAGGTGTCTTTTGAGGAAGATGACAAAATTCAACATATGGAAGCAAAAAATGGTGGACAGTGATTCATGCCTAATTGGTGTCTCAGCTGATTCGTGTCCAGCTGGTGCTCCTTGATTGAGGGATTAATCAACAAAATTTATAACCTATTACACCATATACTAGGGTAGCAAAGACAAAGCTACTATAGCATAGTGGCTCTAGGATCGTTCACTGGGATGGGTTTTCACTTCACAAATGATATTAATTCAAAGCTGAATTGGTGTCTTTTCATTTCAAGGTTAGCTTTAAAAGAAAACATAAAGACGTTTGAACAAAGATTGGTTTTAAGCTAACCAAAAATAGTAACTGATTTTACTTACAAAGAAAAGTGTTTCTTGGAGTTTAGATCACCGGGCTCAGATTCCTTGTACAAAAAGGAGAGTTCCGGTCACTTGTTTATTTTCCTCGCATTAGAGAATTAACATATAGTTCCTTCTCCAACCGGTGTTGTACAGATGCTTCCCATTAATGGGTTCAAACACTAAATCCCTCTCACTGATGCATCTTGCAATGGCTCATACCTCTCACCTAGCACTTGCCATTCAAGGTGATCTTTAACCTTGGATTACCCGTCAAAAGCTCGCAAGAGGTAACTAATTGTGGACCCGCATTTTTCACGTGCGTCCCCACTCAATCGGCGAGACTCGCTTTTTTTATTTGTGAAAAATTAATTTTAGAAAAGTTGGAGTCGCCACCTATTTTATTTTTATTTTAAAGGGAAAATAAAACAAGAAAGAAAAACCCTAAAAAGTGACTCCATAGTTTTGGAAAAAGCATGTCTTTGGGAAACCTGAGTCTAAGTCCGGGGATCAGGTTACTTATTGGGAAGGTACCTTTAAAAGGTAGCACCCCTCTAAGCCCTATAAAGGTCTCTACTGACAAAATTAAGGGAAGTGTGGCAATTAATCGGTTAATTATAGATACCTAAATAGGCTAGGTGATTTTAGCGAGTGGCATGCCAAAACACAATCAAATTGCAATAAAGGAGAGTTAGGGTGCGTACCTGAACCGCTCTTCAAGCGCTATCACAAAACATAAAAGTTAGTGTAGAAATGTAGCACACAACATTTGTTTTATTCAAGCAAATCAGGCATATATCAAGACATCCAAGAATCACGTCAAATATGGATATGGTCATCAATGGCATACAAGTCCATAGAGTTCTAGGAAATAGATGAGAAGAGAGCGTACCTGGATAGCAAGCCAATACTCCTCTATGGGAATCAAGGTTAACCCAATAACAAATATAAAACAAATTCAAGCATATCTCCAAGAGGAATCAAGATCAATTAAATACCAAACAATCATCTTTAAAATCAATATTAGTGAAGATATCAAGAATGTCGGACCCCCCACCAAAGTCCATATTACTTTCGCATGAGTTGATTCAATGAATTCCATTGTTTGAAATCATGAAGTTTGTTCATGCTTGTGAAAAATCAAGAAGATCAAGAAAATGGTTGAAAGTCAAAGAAAATAGTGAAAGTGCATGCCGAGAGGAAAAAATGGCAGCAAAGGATTATTAAAGATGGATTTTTCAATGCTGAGAATGTTGAGTTGAAAAATGATTCAAAAATTCAATTTAAAGCAATAAATTCCCATTCAAAGAAGCAAATAGAGGAGGAGGTGTGTATAGCAAGATAGCCATGATGGAATGGAGTCTCAGAATTCGGGATAGAAGGACCCAATTTGTTGTCAGGATATTCAATGGTCAGAAGCATTTCCATGTATAAGGTAACTTGGTCCGTAAGCTCAAATGGATTCTCCCCAACATTGGTCAAACACCAAACATAAAGCTCAAAATTCTTACTTTTCTGCACTGTTATATTTCCTGCATTCAGCATTATTTACTCACCATCAAGGCTTGATTCAACAGCTCCATTGGAATACATACCCTCATTGTTGCCATGGACCAATCTGGTTTCACAATATTTAATTTGACTGTAGTCTGATATCCCAGCTCTTGAATTTCTTTTGCTGAAGCAAGATTCCATTGCCTTTTCGAAAAAAAAAAAAAAATTGACACATTGTCTGCCTCTTTAATATTTTCAGCCTGCTGCATCCTTATGAATTCTCTTCACTTCCGGAATCTCCATATCTGATTTCTCAGGGCCATTTTCCCAAACATTTAAGCTTCTCATTGTTCATCGTAGTTAACGTTCCTGTCTTCATTGGTGGAGTTAGCAAGCAATGAAATTCTGGGTTTTGCATCATTTTCCTTAGTTCAGGGTCGGAATAAAAGGGGCAGGAGCATTGAAGGATTTTTAGCATGGTCGATGCTGCCAAGGTGACCACCATTTCGCAAACTGATTTTAACATAGGAGAGTTGAAGCTGGAGCTTTTTGGTCTTCTATGGTCAGAAGAAGGATGCTTGCCTTTTACAGACTGTCTCAAGCCAACCTGCCTACTCATTTCTGGAATATGGCTTTCAACAATTCTTAATGAGACATCCTTGTACCAGCCACTGTTTCCTCTTTTAAGATCTTCCTTCCTCGTATTTCTGAATTTAAATTCTAGAATCTCATGCGAAGATTCATAGACTGTAAGTATTTCTGACAGATGGCTTCACTCTAACATGTGATAACCTTTTGTGAATTCTGGGTCCACATCTGGTTTGAGAATGTGTAGAATTAAATTCCCTTATACTAACATCTGAATTCTGTTTCTATTGTCAACTTGCTCACAAACAATTTTCTTCAACTTCATACTCGCGTCTTAATTGATTTTCAGATGTCCAGTTCCTCGGGTAAATCCCCATCTTTCAGGTATATCAAATTGCCCATAATCAGAAATTAACCCTCAGTCAAAAGGATTCATCAACTTAGTCGCGTGTGTGAAGGCAAATGAGCAGTAAGCTAAAGACCTTCGGATGGATCCTGCATTTCTGGACTTTCGAGAGCGGCTGCCAAGAAGACACCAAGCTCCACTATCCTCTTATTCTTCCTGAAAGCTTCTTCTCTCTGCTCTGTTCTATGAACTAGGTCCACCACATGGAGGGCGCAAGGTTGGATGATCTGCTCATTACTGATGTCATTTGGAGCTGTTAGGATTTTCTTGAGTAGTTAGTGGTTGAATGACAATTTGGCCTATTCCATCTTGAATCTATGGCAGTGTTTCCAGGCCTTAAGCCTGTTATGCTTATCATATTCTCGTAATCTATGGCAATGCAATGGACTTCCACTCCAAAAGGTTTAATTTGAACAATGGCCTTTGCTGGACATAGAACTGTAGCTGAATCTCCATATAAAACTTCATGAGTTCAACATGATAGCAAGTCCAATCTATTCAGTCTGACTTCCCAATAAGTTCCTGAACTGTCATCTTCATCCTTGTAAAGATTGCTTCCAGCATCTGAACCATCCGTGTCATCACCTTCATACTCAGAACCATCATCATCATCTTATGGACTCCCGTGATCTTCATCCCTCTCTGTGGGGAAGAGCCAGAATTGCTTATTTCGACTTAGATGCAGCATGTAGGGCTTAAAGTCTGGATTTCCTATTTCTCTCTCTTATTGCTTGATTGATTGATCACATCCAGACGCATTAAACTCTTTCTGAATATGAGTTCTTTTGATCTCTCCTGTAGAGGTTTTCACATCTACGAGGTAGAGCAACCTCTGTAAGCCTTTCAGAATCAGCAGTCTGTAAGTGTGCAGTCACAAAGTCTTGAAATTCTTGGCTTAACGTCAACAACTGATGATAAGGTGCCGCATGTAGGATTTCCCCATCCGACATTAACAAAACAGAACCAAAACAGGAAGAAAATCAACTTGGTAGGTCATGAGTAGGACTGTTTTCCTTGATAATACACTCATTACATGTTCATTCAATAGATTCATTTCAGTATGTGCTTCAACTGCACTGAATGGAACGTCCAAGGGATATATACTGGCATCCTGGTAGAGTGTACGAGCCAATTGGATTCGCTGTCTTTCAAGTTTTAACGCATCAGCTTCGTGAATAAGTCCTGATGCTTGGTTATTTAAATGTCCTCTATTACTGTCACTTCTACCAACCAACCCTCACTGAACGTTTCAGGCCTGGTCAGGTCGGAATTGCTTGAATCTGTCCACCCAGGTCAGCGTCGTTTCCAATGGTTTCTTCATAAATAAGTAAATCATTCAAGCCTGGGAAGATATGTTCTGAATTTATGCAATTATAAGTTGGATACTTCACTATTTCCAAATCAACTAGTAGAAATGCTGATATATCCTGCTCTCTATTAAGAAAGAAAAGCCTCAGCGCGCGCCAAACAAGGGACTCTGTTTTGGAAGAGATCCGAACACAGGTTCCCGTTCTGTTCAGAATTGCTCTTTATAGGAGTGGGCATAATCCACCTTCATAAGTAGGAAGAAATGAAGCAATAAGACCTTGCTTTCTTATACCGGTCTCTACTCTAGGGTAAGGCGCTGCTGCAAAGTGCTTTCTAATAGGGCAGCCACGTGCACTTGCTCTTTTGAAAATATGAAACAGAACGTGAATTAACGGAGAACTGATAATAACATAAATGATTTGAAATAAGCCCTTGTCGCCTGCATGCTTAACTCTGGAACCTTTACCTTTTCTCCTTGGCGATGACTTCTGGTTCACTTCAAAACTATCGCATACTTCTGAGCATTTGAAGCATGAATCATGACCTTCAAAACCCTTATCATGACAAGGATCACCATCCCCATTGTTACCCCTTTCACTGCATATCTCATTTATTAATTGGTGTCGTCATCCTTCTAAACAAAACCAGAGATGATGATAGTCCGGGAAACTACATTGCAGATTGGCATTCACAAAATTCCTTCACAACTTGATCTATATCCCTGCATTTGGTATTCAAATCAATGATGGCAGTCCCCATAAATAAATAAAAAAAGCATCTTCTCCTCGAATCTGAAAATGATGTCCTAAAGTGAGGCATTGCATAGAAAAAATGTTGCTTTAGTCTCAAAAGATTTCCACTTTCTGTAGCATCTTTAGGATATAGAACTACATTAATCTGCTGAGCTTGAGAATGAAGCTGTGCAGCAGCTTCATACTGTCCATCATTAAAGTTGCCTATCTACCCAGAATTACAGCGTTCTGCTCCCCTACAGCATTCTTATGATGTCTACAAAGAAGCTCAAACCGTAGAGGAATGACCAATAGCTCATACCATGGACCTTCATTTTGCAGTATCGCGTTTTCAGGCTTCAAATCTCGATAAACCATTCCTAAACAGTGAAGATATTCCAAGCCAATCACGATCTCTGCAACATAGAACCTGAAAAGGGGAGTACAACATTGGAAGGGACGGATGATCAAGCATTGAAATAATTTCCCTTTCCATGCATGCTCGGTAACCTTGTTGCAGTTCAGCATCACAGACTTGTCCATTGCCTTCCTAGCATAGAATTCACCTAGGCCCTTTATCAAGAATATTCTCATACTCCTCCAAAAGAGCCATAATAATGACTTGAGCATTATTAACAGCATGTGCAGCAACAAGAAGCTGAACAGAGCTATCACCATTCATGTTGAAGTCATCCTCCATCAGTGACCCAATCTGACCCATCCCAATTTGAGTCATACACATACATGGGACCAGTGATGAAATGGTTTCCTATGGATTTTGTCCTCATGAGCAAATATTTGGATTCGTTCCAGCATAGAGGATTTATTATCGACAGCGAGATGACCATAAACTGCACCAGAAAGTCAAACTGTTTACCATTTCTGCAGCCCTCTTTAATCCTCAATTTTGCATCCCAAACATGACCAGAACGTTCTATGCTTTGAACATAAATCCTTTCTTTCCAGATTTTTACAAAGCAGTCTTTATTGGTACTGACTTGAACAGCCAGCATCTGAGAATTGTACTTCCTAGACTGCATCATTAGTCTGAACATGGTGTCGATGAGGCCACTGATGAACGTATATCCTGCATCCCAGATGGTAGAGAGTGCAGCTGAGAACCTCCAGAATGGTCTTCGGAAGAATTCTGCTGGATTTGATTCTACAACTTAGAAAGTTGAAACTGATCAGAAGCTTGTGAATTCAGAGTTTCGTTATGGCGTTCCCCTCCAAGCTCGGCCTTTACTTGACTGCTTAGATCAGATGTCAGCTGAAACTGACCAAGGGCAGCGATCTTCATCAAAATCTGGTGCTGCTGACTTGATGGCTCCTTTTTCAAGTATCCCGATTCACCACAGGCCATAATTTCATGAAACGCAGAATCCAAAGAAAGTAACAGAACCACATCTAGTCTTTGCTCAAAGAGAACCAACACTTCATCATAAAACCCAATTGATCCAAAACAGGAAGGTAAGGAATTAATCAAATCTTCATCTCTGGACATTTCTTCAAACACACCGTAAGCACCTCAAATAGATTCAAATACCGTGTAGGAAGAGGGATAGAGAACAAATAAAAAAAATGTAAAACTCAGAGAAGAAGAGGGCGGAAGACTTTGGTCAATAAACATAAATAGCTCCACTTCAAATATTAAATCCGTGGGCTATGGATAGAGAGCAAAATGCAGAATGGGATTTAAACAAAAAGGAACATGATCAAATTCAGGCATGGAGTCATGAATTTCAGACGACATCAATGACATATAAGAGAATCAGAATCCAAAACAGGGCAAACAAGTGAGCAACCAATCTCAACAAATCAATTTGTGGCCCTTTTCGTCCACCCCAATCAACAGTATATTAAATATTCAGAAACAAACGCACGGAGAAATCGAATATGGATAAGAATTCCAAGAGTGACGAGAAGCATACCTGGGCAGCCTTGGTTGCAATTCTTCTCTTCTCCAATTCCCTTGTGCTTTTCCTCTAAACGATCCCTGAATCTCCTCTCTTCCAGCCCCCAAAAAATTCCAGAATTCCTTCTCTCAATCCTTTCTCCAATGCGTCTCCTCAATGCGTGCCCCTCTCTCTATGCGTGTTTCTTTTTTTTTATATATGGCAGCCCCTTCTTGCAGAATATTTTGTTTCCTTATTTTTTTTAGTCTTCTCCTTCAAGAGCAAATCTTCCCAATTTCGAATTCCCCTCCAAAACCTTCCAAGGAGAGTCCCACTTTCTTTAAACTCCAATGGTAAGTTTCCTTGCAAAAGCATGAAATTTTTTAAAGTAAATAATTGAATGAGTAACTAAATAAGTAAACAAACTAGAGGACAATAATAAAAAAAAAAATATATATAATGAATAATCAAGTCAAGAAAAATAATATAAAGAGGAAGGAAACAAATAAAAATAAGAGTGATTGATAATCATAAAACTAAAACTAAGAAATAAAAATAAACAAATTAACAAAAACTGGGCCCCACGAGTCATGCAACCGTGTAAGTCATACAAAAAGTGAGTCTAAAAGTGCCTAATGGGCCAAGTGTATCTAAAAGCTATCCTAAAAATGAACGAAAAAACCTAAGTCTAAGCTAGGGCTGCCAAGGGTCACAATAAGGGATCAAATAATCCCTCAACCAAAGTCTCCAAGGTGACTCAGAGAAAGGTAAGTGGTATGAGTAGCCATGGGCCACCAAGGAACTATTGTGGAGCATTGAAAACGAATTTTAAAGACATGTGCTAAAGAGACAAAATTGAGGGTCTACACTAATGGATGTCTTCTTAGAGTCCAAAAGCTTACCAAGTGTTGGCTATTCTAGAAAATCCTACCTTCAAGTCACCTACCAGAGGCTCGCAAGGGGTAAACTAGTGCATCTCCATGGTTGGAGATCACTTGCCTTACCAAGTGTTGGCCCAGGTGATTTAAAGGCGTTTTAAGTTAACTAAAAAGATAAAAACCATCAACGGGTCACACTTTCTCTTCATTAAAAACTAAAACAACAAAACTTCCAATTTATGCATGTGGAAACTTACCCGGCTTTCTTCACTCCAAGAGACAAAGAGCCTAGCCTCTCATCCTCTGAGAAAACATCTCAGAGAATGTTTGGCTAGCAAGAAAATGAAAATGAAAGAGAAGACAAGAATATATATAAGAAAAACAGAGCAAGTGCTCTGTATTTTACTTCCTTCCCAAAACTGTACAAAGGATCTCCTGGAACAACCTCCTCCGAGAGTCCTCCTGAGAGTTTATATAGGAAGGTAATTTACCCTTCCTTGGATACTTCCTAACTAAGGAATTACATGAGTGGCTGAATACAAGGAGAAAATGGAAATTTAGACACAAAAATATCAGAAGAAAAGATCTAAAAGAGTCGGTGCACAACTATCTGGAAGCTTCAGGACCATTTCGCAGGTGAAAATGAGGTCTGCGAGATTTTGCAGATGCACAAAAAGGCTGTGAAATTTCTTCATAGCAACCAGCTGATTTCGCACTACTGCAAAGTTGGCTTTCATCTTGTGGTGTTTGGCTTCCATCACGTCGTGAAGCTTCAGGGGAAATCCATGGTACTGTACAAAAAGGTTGCGAAATATCTCGCAACAAAATGGTGATTTCGCAGCATTTTTCTGAAGCCTTCCTTCAGCTTGGAGTGATTGGCTTCCAATGGTTGTAACTTCCTCATTTCAGCTCCAAATCGTGCACCGTTTGAAGCATTGGATTCTTGACTTCCTGAGCTTTGAAATGGTGTATAGCATGTATAAAATGGACTTCGGGAAGTGCTCCAAAAGTGCAAAAGAAGACTGCAGCTGCTGTCCTCTGTTTTCTTCTTTGCTTTTCTCCTCTTTGCTTATCTCCTTGCATACTTTGAACGACTTTGGCAAAGGGCTATGGAGCTCCAAATCTTGGTTCTTCATGAATTTGAGCTCTTCATTGCTTTGCCATGGATTCCAAATAACTCTCCTCAATCTCATAATGCTTTGGTGATCAAAATACTAACAAAAACACCAAAACTTACACATTTTGATTAGAATTGATTGAAAGGGGCCTTAACATGCTAATTGGGTTAAAAGGCACTAACTACTACTCAAAAGTGTTTAAAAGGATTAATTACAAGCTATGAAATAGCACTTTTTGAGTAGTAATCAGACAGTAGAATGCAACTGCTTTGGATAACAACGCTAACATGGGACCCTTTGTTGAAAGTCATCCATCAATCACCCGACCACAACCAACATCTTCTTAGCCATTTCACCATTCCATCTCTTTCAAGACCTTAGCTTTGCAAATTAGGTTGATTAGGCTTTCATTAAAGGATATGGTAGTGGGTACTAACATTACTGGAAAGGTGCATTGATAAGTTATAGGATGAATTCAAGGTTTGTATCCAACTTGTAACTCACTAGCATAAGGAGTTCATCACTATCATGGGAGGCATGGTCCAATTTCATCAGCTATCATAGACATGGTCCAGAAATGACAAATGGACATCCATGTCGAAATTGTGTTGTTTATTTTGAAGTTGCCTAGCTTTTGCCTATGTTATTTTAGCTACCATATTTTGGCTTTAGGTTGAGTAACTGATAATTGATGTTATCTGAAATGTTGTCACCTACTATACGTAATGAAATATATGCGGAATTGGTTTCATATATACATATATTTATGTATCCACTTATTTTTAATTACCTTCCATCATTATCATAATGTATTTTCTTCCATTTCTCTAAATATGAAAAAGATATGATATAAATTATTCATGATGTCAATTTGTAAGAGAATGTGAACTTGCAATTTTGGTGGTAAATCATTCTATAAGTCAATAGGTATTACTTCTCATTATTATTTGGGTTATTAGCAATAAATTATACATAGAAGACTTCGGTAACATTATTACAAAGTATAATGACATGTATAAATTAAGGATGGGAAATGAGTATGCACTTCTAAATTAATTAAATTGGTAGTTCCCAAATTTGTTGCCAATTTCTTTACCATTGTATGCAACATTCATAACTAAGGCCATAAGATTCATATATATATGGGGCTAAATTCAACTTCATTTCCAATTTCACATACCGTGAACATGACAAGAAAAAAAACTATTCCTTACATCATTGTTTATTTGCATCCCTTTATCATTATCTTTTATCATCCCCAATTTATCATTACTACACAATAGTCTCAAAATATCATAAGTATAACAAAAGGACAATAAAATCATCTACATGTTACAAATTTTAATTTTGCCTTACTAGAAATAGATTCATGCTCCAATCGATCTCTTAAGATTTGATGGAACTTTGCTACCACCATGCATGCCCCTAAAAAATAGATCATTCAATCCTTTTTATATTATGTGCCTACTTTTCTTTTCATTTTTGCACACTAAATATGTAAGGGCAAAATTTGGATTAAGTAAATTCATATATAATTTTGTATTACTATCTTATATTATCAAATAAATGACAAACAACATATTGAGAAAATTCCAACTCCGAAAACCCCACAAATATCTCTCAATTTTCAATGGTCAAAATACTAAGAACCCTTCCATTATTACCTTTTTAATCAATTCCAAAACATTTTCATTACTTCTTCCCAACATAAGTAACTCCCACACAAAGTATGTTTAATAAAGACAAATTCAAATTTCAATGTCTCTCAATTAATACATTTGTTAATTAAGACATAAAAAAAATGTGATTTCCCAATTTATTATATTCGTTAATCGTTCATCCTTTTTTTCCCACATTTTATTTTTTGTTGTATTATATTATGATTGTATGATTATTAAATAGGTTTATATGAAGGACTATAACAAACTCCGTGAAAACTCATTCCACGTTACATAAATTGTTTTTTTTCAAACATCAACAATACTCACATTTTTTAAATCTTAAAAGGACCACTTATTCACTTGTTGTTGTCTTCTTCTTCTATCTTCCTTTTATTCTTCTTCTTCCTATGTTGTTTGTAATTCTCACATAAGTCCTTCATTTCGACGTCCCTGCCTTGGTCGTCAAAACCACCATTACCGAAAGAGGGTTCTGAGGATAGATGTCAGGATAGAAGAGATGAGATTCAAGGGACAAAGGATAATGCTTACGATTTGTCGCAAGAATAAAAGGGAGATGGAAAAAGAGAGAAGACGAGATATAGTGAAACATTGTTCCGAATGCTAGATATGAGATATATGGAAACACTATTGCGAAAACCAAAATAGAAAGAAGATGGCAAGAGGAAGAATACAGGGGAGATGGTGGGAGAGAGAATGAGGAGATTGGAGACGATGATGATGACAGGCCAACAACGACTATAGAGAAAGACAGGAAATAACAACTATCGGTTAGGTCATTTTCTTCCATTTTTTTTTCCTTTTTCCATTTAGGTGGTTTAAATATTATGCTTCTAACCTATGGTTAGCATAAGATATAGGTATGGTACCGAAATGGATACCATAGAATTTTCCTAATAATATTAGTGAAGATTAAAAAACATAACAAAGTACTATTACTAAAATTGATGAGATGAGCACAACAATTCTGATTGCAACATTCCAAGTCAAACTACATATTAAATTAATTAAATAAGGGACATGAACTAAACAGATTAAATACAAAATGAGCCAAAAATGTATGTTGTTAAACCATGGAAGTTATCCACTCAATGTTGTTATGTCCCACCACCTCATTGAAGTTCTATTCAAAATGGCCGAATTAATATTGTTGTCGATCTTACATTCACTACGTGTACTAAACATACCAAACTCCTTTTAACTTTCTAATCACCACTTTATCTAAACCATGTCTCTTATATGTTGTTTGTCTCTTTGTCTAAGGGTGTTTATAACTTTTTTTCTTCTTCTATGTTCACTTTATTTAAGCAAAACCATGTGAAAAGAAAACAAGTATGAAATAATCATAGCACATACATATAATGGATGTCAAGTGGGCTGATCCTCGACCACCCTTGTTTCAAATGGTTGAGATTGAATTGATCAATTTCATGCAATATTTTATAAGGAAATATTAAAATTGATGAAAACATTTGAATGTTCAATTTAATGATTTTAGGTTTTCTCAATTGTTTAACTTAATGGGTTTTCATGTAATTTCTATTTTCTTGGATACTTGAAAACTTTTCAAAAGCTACATAATAACTATAAAATCTTTAACAACCTACATATAAAATGTTTTATAATTAAGGCCTAAAATTAATTGTGAAATATTAGGCTCAATAATTCAATTGAAGTCATAATCAACAATCTCCACCTTGGCTAGATTTGAAGTTAATTAAATAATCTTTAGGGACCTGCATACACCCAAGGGTACTCAAATACTCTTAACATGGATCAAGTCCAAAGAATGGTTGAACTTAACCTTAGAAAAAATCTTTATCAACATATTCGTTGGATTCTCTACAATAACAATCTCTTGAAGTAAGATAAAAGATTTTTTTCTATAATCTCTCTAACAAAATGGAATCAAATAGTAGTATGCTTTGTTCAGGAGTGATAATTAAATTTGATTCTTTGTCAATGCATGGCATCTTGACCATCACAGTATATTATAATATGATCTTGTTTGAGTCTCAAATCATCAACCAAACCACATAATAAAATGCATGACAACAAGTATTCTCAACAAAGGTACCATGACATCTCATGAAGTTTGAGATATTGTGTCTCCTTTGGTTATCCTAAGGAAGTATGTTCAGGAAAACTATGATCATATTAATTCTTTAAGTAGAACTTGATATAAGTTTTTTGTGAGCTAGGACATTTCAGTTGCTCATATAATAAGAGGATTTATAACTCAAGGATGATAGAAATAATCTCAAGAGATTGATAACATTCATCTTGTTTGATACGAATATCATATCATGACAAAATTGCATATAGTGGATAGTAAATCATGAAACCAAACACTTATATCTCATTGTAATTACATAAGGTACTATAATGCATTTGACTTTTTGTAGTTGAATGTTGAATTAACTTTAGAATTGAATTTTGAGAGACTCGCTATTGTCTTATGGATCCAAGTGTTCCTATATCATATTCCTTGATGACATGATTTATGAGGGTTAAATTGGTTCTTATTTCACTTGTGTGTATAAGAGTATTTTGATAAATATGCAAGATTTTATAGTAGTGAATGATCTCTTTGGATTGAGATAATTGATTAATTGAAGCCCAGTTAAGCTAATTAATCAATTAAGACCTTTTTTAAGCTAAATTAAAAGTGACCCAAGCCCAAGATGGGTTCAAGTCACTTAAGCCTATGAGAAGCCTATAAATACACCTCTTAGGGGTTAGAGCTTCACTCTAGACACTTTTACTTCTTATGCATGAGAAATAAATTCAGAGATGACCTAGCCTCCACCATCTCAGATTTCCATAATTTGAGTGTTAAGCTTCAAGGAGGATTTATCGAGTCTAGGAATTTAGGTGTATAAGATCTTCTACAGTTTTTGTTCTACTCTTCATCAACAAGAAACGATCAAGGAACATCCAAATCTAAGGTAAGCACACCCCTTAGTGTTAGATCCTATAAAAATTTTATGTTTGTTTTTGCTTCTATTTCTAAGATCTACAAGACCTAGGGAATGTGAATACACCTAATTAGATTCAAGGCTAAGGAATAGAGTAATTCGAGATTCCCCACATATCCTTCCTTAAAGAAAGTGGCACTAATTTCTAAGTATTATATTTTATGGAGAAACTTCACACTTTATTCATTGCCAATTTCCAATCTACATTTTAAGGGATTTGGATTACATATAAGCAATTAGAATATCATTAATAACAATGGGAAATGCATATGTAACCATATCAACATATTGTACAGGTAGTCGTATCTTTCTATGTGATGTATTTATTGAAATTGACTTAAATTGTTCAATAGAGCTTGGAGAAGTAGACTCTAATTCATCTACAATGAAATTTGAACCCTTACCTAAATGATCTAGAGGAGAGATCTTAGTTGATTCTATTAGAACCTAAAATTCCACACCTTTTGTGAAACTCTATTTAAAGAACATTCCTTCTTAAAACTCTATATTACATATTGTTTCAACTCCAAATCTTCATTAAACACGTATCTTCGCTCATAATGATTTTTCTTTGTGTAGGGCACTATAAATGATAACCTTTAATACCATCAATAAGACCTAAGAAAATTGCTTTCTTGGCTTTAGGCTTCAATTTATTCTCTAAAACATAGTAGTAAGCAAGATAATGAAATATGTGCAACGAATCATAATCATAATCAGAATCAAGAGTACCATATTATATCTCCATGAGAGTCTTGTTTCTAAGTGTTGTAATAGTTAATCTATTGATAAGATGGAATGCAATCTTATTTCTAAAGCTATTATGAGAAATATGTGTCTCGCTTGTTATGACAAAGATCTTAAAAGCATGATATAATATAACAATAAATAGACTCTATTAATATTTATATTATGATTCAAGTATTATTATTTTTTCACTATTTTATATTTATGCATTATATATGTTAAGCATTTAAGCCTACATCACTTGCATTGTACATGACTTAAATGTATTAACAATTGCAACAAGATCTAAGTCATGGGTTCTTTGCAAGTTGATGACTCGTTCACAACTAGTTCATGGGATTAATCCATCTGAGGTTGTAGTGCACTACCTCTTAATTGGAGGGATCACATAGGGAGTGCATTAGTAGGTATGGTTATGCATTAGACAAGACTTATGGTGAGTTATGATATTAGCTATCAATTAGTCATGACTTTATTAAGTTACTATGTTGCATGAACTCTCAACCTTGAGATAATAGTGAGCTAGTGTTGAGATCTTCTGTGGCTTTGACCTATGGGTGAGTCCTTAAGGTGGTCATATATTCCCTATAGATTGATTAATTAATTATTAAGATAGGTGGTGACAATTATTCTCAAGACAGACACCATGATATCAGATGGGCTTGAGATAGTGTGTCTTCTAAGGAGATCCTAAGGGCATGTGATCATGAAACTATGGTCACCATAATTTCTTATATGATATTTGACATATGCTCTTAGAGAGTTAGAGTATGTTAATTGATCACATAATAGAAAGATTTGAGAATCAAGGATGGTAGAGGTAATGTTAAGTGGTTGATAACATTCACCTCATTAGATTACAAACCCTAGTTTATTGGGAGCTTGCATGAAGTCGTAAGTAGGTCATGGACCCGAGTTTTATATCTTGATCTAATATTATAGACTACGAGCTAGAGTGAAGTTGACTCTTTGTAGTAACATGTTAAGTCAATTTCAAAATTAGATAGTAAAGAAGCTAGTACTTTCTATTGGTCCTAGTGATCTTTGCTCAAGCTCATATATCTTGATGACATATTATTTAAAGGATAGTTAGGATCTTTATTCATATGTGTGCATAATGATATTTTGGTAAATATGTGAGGTTTCATAAGAGCTTATGAATGGTCTTTTTGAATTGGGTTAATTAATTAGTTGAAGCCTGATTGGGCTAATTAATTAATTTAAGACCTAATGGGCTAGATTAAGTGACTTAAGCTAAAGACAGGATCAAGTCACTTAAGCCCACATGACCAATCTATATAAACCCCTTCAAGTCCAACTTTTTCCAAAGAGAGAAACCCTAGCCTCCATCACCATAGAAATGATTCTACCATCTTCATGTGTCAAGATCCAAGAGAAAGTCATAAAACTGAATATTATAAGGTTTTTGAGATTTTTACAACTCTCTTCATTGACTAGAATTAATCTAAGAACATCTAGATCACAAGTGTTGTTATTAACCACCTAGATCTAAGATTCATGTTTTTTAATTCTTTTGTTGCCTACATCTGGATCCTTAGGAAAATAGAAGCATGCATGCACCCCAATGATCCAAAACTTATAATGGAGTAATCTAGATGTTCCAACATCATGACTTTCTATAACAATGTGTGATTTATCCTCTTTGCTACCCTATTTTTCTTTAGAGGATCCCTAATTGTGAAGTGTTGCACAATCTCTTTATATATATATATATATATATATCTTATTCATATTCTTTATCATTATCTGATTGAAGCCTCTTAATTTTCTTTCTAGTTTAATTTTCGACAATGGTCTTCCCCTTGAGGAATATATTAAGAATATTACTTTTATGTCTCATTAGATAAACTCACGAACTTCATCAAGTAATCATCAACAAAAGTCACAAACCAATGCTTGCCTCTTAGAGAATCTATCTTTGCAGGTCTCCAAATATCTCTATGGACAAAATCAAATGTTCCCCTAGTTTGGTAGACTATAGTGCCAAAATTCACCATGGTCTTCTTGCCTAATACACAATGCTCATAAAAATCTAACTTGCAAGTAGAAATGCTTTTCAACAAATCTTGCTTTACAAAAATTTGTAATGTCTTTTCACTTGTGTGACCAAGTCTCATAAGCTACAACTTTGAGGAATTAGAAACATCACTAATTAAGAAGTTGATACAGGGCTATTGCTACACCCTTACAATTATGCTTTATTGCAAAAAAAATACAAATTACTACCTCGTGCACTAGCTTTGGTTTTTCTTTGGTGCCAGTATTTTTTTTAGAGATAGTGAATCAATATGACTTTTTGCGCTAAAAATAACTTTTTGTGAAGAAATTTTATATCTTGTCACTAAAGCCAATTTTATGAAACCTTTCCTAATGAATTTTAAATTTTCGTTCCCAAAATACATGACAGGAAAATTTAGCACCTTTTTTTTTTTTGCACAAATGCTTTTGTGATGAAACTAAACCAGTTGCCCACAAAATTTTATCACTAAATATAATTTTTTGTGACAAAAATATTTTCCATACTAAAAGTTACAACTTTTTTTTCTATATTTGCTAACAAAATTTTTTTTTGTCTCTAATTGTATTATTTCCTAATAAATTGAATAATTTTGTCGCTAAATAGTATTATTAAATAGTGATATTAATAAGTAATATTGATAATTAGTATGTTCATAATTTTTACATAATAATAATATTACTATGAAATAATATAATATATATTATTTGAGGCTTAACATTTATACTATAATATTTTATTTATATTATTTTATATAAATAACAATAAAAATAATTAAACATATGTATGTACACATTTGTTTAATAAAACTATTTTTATATTTGTACACATTTTTTAATAAAATATTTTTAAAAATAGTTGAAAGGGTAAATTTAGATTGATATTTACCAAAGAGTATAAAATAATTCCACGTGGACCGAGGAAATTAGCCTAGAAGAAAATGATAGAATTAATTACAAATGGATTAGAAAATAATTTAACATTTGGTAGTGACATTATTTCAACTTGTATTTTGGGTTACTTGCTTTTAGGGTTTTTACAAGTTACAACTTACAATATCCACTGTTGATATGGGCCCAATTGCAATGTGAAAATTAAAAAGAGAGCCAAAACTTGTCCACCAAGTTTTTTCCCCTGGTGAACTCTCCATCTAGCAGTGAGTTGTGGTTTTGCTATATTGTGCTTGATTTTTTATTTTTTATTTTTTTTGTTTGGAGGCTAAGAAAACAAAGGAAAACGGAGAAAAAATAAAAGGAATTCGAAGATTTACATCTTCCACATGGTTGCTCCAGCTAGTAGCAGAGAGTTGTGGCCATGACTAAGACAAAAATTTGCTAGAAGGTGATCAGGATATGTTATGGGTCTTAATTTTAGCCTTAAATCAATTGGTTTTTTAGATCTAGACTATCATCTTCCCAACATGAAGAGTTTGGTTATTTTGTAATTGATATTTTTGTTAGACTAATACTTTATTTTGTAGTTATTAGCATACTGTAGACCCCCTTTGAGGTTGGTATACCGGGCAGCACTTGAGATAAGTGGGGCCCTCTTTTCTCTACACCCGGAAAATCAGCTGCATGGGCATGGCAGCAGCCATGCTGATGGTCAGAGACTCCATCCTTGCTGACGAGAGGAGCATTGGAGCCGGTGATGGCTTGTAGAGGAAGACACAAACAGAGAAAGAAGAACTAGATATCGGGAGAAGGAAGGAGAAGGGAAGGAGTTGAGGAATCGGGGAGAGGGGGCGAGCTTAGAGAGGAAGGAGCAAGCTGAGAAGGATCGGAAAATCTATTTTACCCTCATTTTCGCAGTTCAGGTAGGATTCGAACCTATTGTTTTTTTTTTATATATACACTTCCTGTTTTGAACTTTTCACCCCTGTTTTCTGGCTGTTTGTGGATTCCTCTTATTGCTTGAAGGTTGCTGGCACATTGCCCCATCCTGGAATGTTTTAAACATGGACCCGTTATTGTTTTTGTTCATTTCCGAGAGGTCATGTTTTAGTTTCTTTTTTTTACTTCACCCGTACCTATCCCATTAACGTATATGGAATGGAATGAGACTCAACGGCTCTCTTTTCTTTGTTTCATTTCTCTTGTTTATTCTTTTTGCTACACGTACTCTGTTTTCTCCACCATCTCCTCTGTTTAGTTTGTTTTTTTTTGAGACGTTGGATATCGCTTTTGGATTGTCCATCTGGATCGAGGTCTTTCTGGGAAAGTTCAGGTTGGTCTTTTAGCTGCAACTATGAGAGAAATTGAGGGTTGGAATTCTATGGAGGCAAGGTGCTTGGTATTGTTTGAGATCTGGGCTTCATATCCCAGTAGAAAGAGTCAATATGGAGGTGAATCGGAGTCAAGTATATCTGGTCAGCATATTCTGAAGGGTGAAGAGGTAATATTTCTAAAGGGAGGGGCATCCAAAACTGGCAGTAGCTACCCATTATATCCAACGTGCCCATGGCTGCCCTTCACACCTATTTCATACCCATTCTCCCACAAATTAATACCCATCTATTCTCATGTAGACCTGACCGTCATTCCTATGCCCACATCTCATCCCCACGCATTTCAAATACCATCATACCCATCTCTCGTCTTTCATGCTACCCACACCCACCATTCACCATTTATTTCCTATATCACCATCCATCAAATCCACCATGTTACCCGCTACCACCGAACCCGTTTTCCTTCACTTCTTTTTGTTTTACCATCATTCTCTTTCTTCACCACATCAAATATCCATTTTCCCCACCATCCTGAATTCCCATGCAAACCTGTCACCATGCATGCCCATATTTTGCACTCACCATTAACCATTTATCCCACCTGATTTCATCATGTATTTATCCAACCATCTATCATCACCCATGCCATCCATGAGCAAGAATACCATCCCGCTTCCCTCGTTCTCTCTCATTGCTCGGCACGTATTCCCCCCCATGCATGGCCACCTTAGCCCTCATACCCACTGATTCTCATATTCCATGCTCACGGAATAGGATCCCCCTACCATATTCGCCTCGTTCAATTCAACATCTTCTCAATCATACCCCATGACTCTTTTCCCGTTTATTTCATTCCCTTTCCCAGCGCATGAAATCCTGCACATGGTCACCCGCGGTGGGTCCAGCTTTGCCACCGGTGTACCGAGATCACCGGAGCTCGCCCGCTATCGCATGATAGTTCAGGTTTTGGAGTCATGGATTGTAGTTCATTTGGTGATCATTGGGATTTCCTTGGGAGCTTCTGAAAGTCTAAAGACAGTCAAGCCTCATGTGGTTGCATTGTCTTTCTATCAGCTCTTTGAAGGTGGTAGGGACCTCATCCTCGGTGTAGAAGGCAGTTCTCAAAAATTTGAGAAGTCGCGTTAATGAGGTGGCCCGGTTTTGGGTGATACCTAGGTGGAGATAGCAAGGGTCTGAAACCGGTGATGGCTTTAGTGGATGACGTTGAAGCCTTTTCTTTCTTTCTATGGCGTGTAGATAGAGAGTTTTTATTTTTATTTGGACCCTTACCATCACTATGATATTGTTTCTGGATATTGGCGTCCTAGCTGGGGCTCTTGCTTTCCAGTGCACCATAAAGACTACATCTTATTTTATTTTAATCAATCCTCTATCTTTTGATATCAAGATTTATTTTTTTATTTTTTTTATTTCGGTTTTTTAAATTCAGTCTTTAAAACTCCCGTCTTTAAGTAATTCTTCAAAACTCTAATTTCCGAATATAATTTTCAATTTCTGAATTTAACCATTATCATCTTCATTGTTATTATTATTATTTATTCATTTATGTATTTTAAAATCTCATCTTTAAACAATTTTTCGAAATCCTGACTTCTAAATTTAATTTCCTATTACAAAAAAACTTCTAATATTCACGTTCTTTTTTTAATTAGTTATTCTCGTTATTGTTATTCTATTTATTTATTTATTTATTTTAAATTTTCATCTTTAAATAATTTTTCAAAATCCCGACTTCCAATTTAATTTTTTTTTATTTGAAAAATTCCACTATTCACTTTCATTCACTTAAATATTATTTTTGTTAATTATTATTACTATTCCATATTTATTTATTTATTTCTTTTAACAAAAATCTCATTCCTTAAAGCCCAATTCTTCAAGAATCCAATGTCCTAATTAAATTTCAATCTCAAAATTTCCATTATCCAATTTCATTGTTTAATTATTATGTTTGTTAATTATCATTATTGTTTCTCATGTATTTATTTATCCTCTCTTAAAAATTTCATTTCCTAAAGCCCAATTCATCAAAAATCTAACGTCCTAATTAAATTTTCAATCTCAAAATTTCCACTATTCAATTTCATTTGTTTAAATATTATGTTTGTTAATTATTATTATTATTCCTCATGTGTTTATTTATCCTCCTTTAAAAGTTTCATTTCCTAAAGCCCAATTCATAAAAAATCTAACGTCCTAATTAAATTTTCAATATCAAAATTTCCACTATTCAATTTCATTTGTTTAAATATTATGTTTGTTAATTATTATTATTATTCCTCATGTGTTTATTTATCCTCCTTTAAAAGTTTCATTTCCTAAAGCCCAATTCATTAAAAATCTAACGTCCTAATTAAATTTTCAATCTCAAAATTTCCACTATTTCATTTGTTTAAATATTATGTTTGTTAATTATTATTATTATTTCTCATGTGTTTATTTATCCCCCTTTAAAAATCTCATCCCTTAAAGTCCAATTCTTCAAAAACTCCACTGTTCACAATCAACTATTTAGTAATTATTTTCGTTATTAATGTTGTTACATCCATTTATTTGTTCACTTGTTCATATATTGAAGATCTCATCTCTAAACAATTTCGTAAACTTTCAATCTATAAGTTTAATCTCCAACCTCTAAAAGTTCCATCTCACGTAATTATTTACCTAATCTTTATTACTTCACCATCGTCACTATCTCATTCATTTACTTATTCGCTCATCCGCTTATCCACTCATTTTAAATCCCGAACTCTCAAATCATTTTTCAAATTCCCAACCTCGTTCAAATTCAATTTCTAAAATTCCCGTTCTCACATTCAGTTTCTAAGAGTCGGATCTCCAAATAAACTCTAAAATTCCAATTTTCGAATAACCTCCGAGATTCCAATTTTTCAAATAAATTTCAAAAATCCGATTTTCTCTCAAGTAGTTTTAATTCCATTCTGGTCTTCAAACAATCTTCTGCTCCTCTTATTTTTAATAAGCATGAATGAATTTTTCATAATCCTGGAATAATAGAATCTGTGATATTAATTCATGCGAAATAAACGGACTTTGGTGAGAGTCCAACATGGGTGACCTTATGACTGATTGATTGGTCGCTTGCTTTGATTATCATACGTGATTGATTGACCCTACTCTCTGACATACATGCGATTATTCCTAAATTGTGCACTAACCCTCTCTATTGATAGCGCATGGCGGCTCGTTGCCCAGGTATGTACCCATTTTTCTCCTAATCGTTGTCTATGCATGTCTCGATTCTTATGTGTGCATGATCATTCAGGATATTCATTGATTTACTCATCAATTGTCATATCGGCTTCATTTTATTAGTAGAGACCCGACTTTAGGGACTTAGAGGGGTGCTATGGTCCTCACCGTACCTTCCCAATAAGTAACCTGACCCCCGAGCCCGATCCAATTTCTCGTAGATCACCTTTTCCAAAACCAGGAGTCGCACTTAGGGTTTTTCTTTCTTATTTTGTTTACCCTTTTAAAAATAAAACAAAAATAAGTGGCAACTCCAAGTCATTTTCTTAATCAATAAAAATCATTTTTCGAAATCAAAAAAGCGAGTCTCGCCATCGAGTGGAGAACGCATGAGCCGAAATGCGGGGTCCACACATACATATTTTAGTGTTATGAACATTTTGCAATAAAATATGTGTTGATTTTTGCAAGTAAATTGTAGGTTGAAACTTTCCATTATAATGTTTCAATCAGGTTTAAATAAACTAGTAAATGTATAATTATAATATGGAATGAAAATTATAAATATATGTTCCGACGAAAATACTTCATCACCAAAGATATTTCTTGATAAATTATTTTTGTTAGTGAAGATTCTCATATCATCTACAATAAATTTACAATTCATTGGTGATGTATTTTGTAGATAAAATTATTTTGTCAGCAAAAAGATTTAACAATGAAATGAATTTATTATTATTAATTATCGACAATTTTCGTGACAATTTTTTTTTTAATGATAAAAATTCTTACTTTTGTAGATGAAATATTTCTTTGGGAAAAAAAATTTAGAGATAGAAATTTTTATTTCATCACGAAAATTTTTTTTCTAATGAAATGAAATTTTCGTTGGGATACTTTTAGCGACGAATCTAAGGCAACCAACATAACATAAAATACTTTTCATCAAGAAATGTTTTTACTAACGAAATTCATACATTCAATGACAAAACATTTTCTCTAAAAGTCTATTTTCTTGTAGTGCTTAAAACATTCCTAGCACAAAATAGAAATTTAAAAAGAAAAAAAAAACAATTAGAGTTGATTAATAAATTCCTTAACCCAGGAATTAGTGATTGAAATATTGCATAGAAATGAATAATGGAAACTTTGAAATATTGCATAGAAATGAATAATGGAAACTTTGAGTATATGAGTGTTTGGTAAACCAATAACTTAAAGTGACTTAATAACTTAATTAAGTTATTAAGTAAATTAAGTATATTTAATAAAATAATTTAATGACATAAGTCAAAAACAACTTTTAAGTAATAAGTAAAAACAAAGAATTTATTCTTAAGTTCATATCTTCATTTTACCTTTTTACCCTTATTTGACATAATTATTTTCATAATCTCCTTTGCTATTTCACAACCTTTACTATTACTCAACCGCTTTTGTCTAGTTATAATTTATAAGAATTAATTTTTCAATTTAATGATTTAGAATAAGTTTTAAAATAATTTTATCAAATAACCTTAATACTTAAAGTAAAAATTAAGTAATAAGTTTTAAATAAAAAATTTGAATATAATTTAATTTAAAGTCAACTTAATCATTAAGTAGTAAGTATTAAATTTTACCGAACACCCTCTATATTTGAAAATGTTTTTGAAAATAATTATAAAAAAAATTATTTTTTTTACAAGAGTTGTTAAAAACAGTTTTCATTTGTTTTCAATAACAAAATATTGTTTGGAAATTCAAATATGAAAAATAATTTTCTTATCTTACCGTATAATCTATATATACCATAAAATTTCTAAAATAGTCTTCATATTTTCAATAGTTTTTTCAAATAATTTGCGAAAAAAAAAAAAAAAAAAAAACAACCATTGAAAACATTTTAAAATTTTGTTCTAAAAAATAACTCTCAAATAAAAAATGTTTTTTATTAAAAGTTTACCAAATATGTTTTCTATGTGAAAAATACAATAAGATTCTAAACTTACAACCTGGTTCTGAGCTTATTAACAATATGCATCCAAGTAATAGATCTTAAACACACTTGCATAAGTGTCTTTCTTGTGCATGGAACATTAAAATATTTTAAGACAAGTTAAAAGAGAGCATCTCAAATTTAAATTTGAGAGACATTAGTTTTCCCATTCCTTTATTACTTGGCACCTATGCATTATGTTTAAAAATTATTGTAAATACAAGAGAACACGTAACGAATTAGAAATTCTTTTTAAATGAATTTTGTTAAAAAAAAATGCCACAAATTCTTAATTAGTATAGATTTTTTTTATAAAGAATATTATATAAAATATTTTCTATATTCATATGTTATTCTAATATTGAATTTCCTTATAGAATAAGGAAAGTTGTTTAAAATATCTCTATAAAAATTCTAAAGAGAAAAAAGTTATGAGATAGAGATGAGCTTGTAAAAATTATATATTATGAAAAGAGAGTGAGAAAAAATGAGAGACACTTGACGGAGTAAGGGACTTGTAATTCAAAGTATAAATATATAGAGTGGGAAAATATGAGATGTTTCGGAAACCCAATTCTATAATATAATGGAATGTTCTCTCTCATCCGTGGATCTAGGCATGGTTGACAGAACCACGTTAAAACTTTGTATACATTTATTTATCTTTATATTTTTTAACTAACATCATTTGTATTTAAAGCTTGGCACAATAAATTGGTATAAAAGCTCCAAATCAATTTTTAAAAGAACCAAAGGAAACAAAGAATACAATAAGATAAAAGGAATTTTAGTTAAAGGTGGAATTGACTATTCTCTTATCAGGATGTGACACAAAAACATGTTTCGTGGAAAGATTGAAGAATGGCTTAATGAAATTTGATCCAATGTGGAAATTGTTGGAAAGTGTCCAAAATCCTATTGAGTATGGATTCCTTTTTGGTAAAAAAATAATGTACATAAAAAACAGTTATAAGAAATATCTTTATAAATATTTTACATCATAAAGGAAAAAATTTATAAAATGGAGATGGGTTTGTAAAGAATATACTTGGTTGAGAGAGAGTGAGGAAGAATGAGAGATACCTAGTAAAGTGAGGGGTTTGTGGTTCAGGGTGTTGATGGAGAGAGAGTAAGGAAGAATGAGAGATTTCGGGTAAAGTGAGAGGCTTGTAATTCTGAGTGTAGATAATGGAGTGGGGAAACGTTAAATGTCTCAGAATCTAATAGTTGTATCTATTGTTATATTTTGTAATATTTTTTATAACATAGTGTAATAATTCTATCTCATTTGTAAATATGGACATAATTGACCAAACCACATAAAAACCTATGTGTACTTTACAAAAGAGAGAGAAAGATGGGAATAACATTCCATTTTCATTCTATCTATTCCAATGTTCACAATTGTGCACAAAGAACCCAATTGGACTCAAGCTTTGTTCCTATTCTTCATCATTTATACATTACTCTATTGTGGCTTTTCTTTTTCTTTTTTTGTTAAGAGTCAGATATTATTTACTAAACAAGTTTTTTATATATGATAAGCTGGAAGAGTATCTCATAATCCAAACTCCACAACCAAATTACAATGGAAATAGTCCAAATGACTCTGAATCATGTGCCCCAAGCATCAAGTATATACAATAAGCCCACAATCCCAAGAGCTCCACTCCTCAGGCTTATGCCCTCTAAATCACCTTGGATGAACATCATCTGAAATGGTATGAGTTTACCGCTGATCAGCAAGGAACAAATAATACCACATGGTAAGGTAGAAGAAAACAAGTCATCCACCCTAGGACCCTTCAAATAAGGCTTCTATTTCTTATATACTGTGTATGCCTATAACCCTACCTTTTTCTGGGGCCTCACATGAACTTGTAAGACATTTCTTTACATCTCTATACAAAAATAAATGTAATGTTAAGAAAATAATTGTGTAGATATTGACATAAACCTTTATAATTAGTCAATTATCATTATTATTGGTCACCCAAGAAGAAGGTAGAAGATTTGATGAAGCCGGGTTGGTTTAATTATGCTTTAAATGATTCAAGAAGGAAGAGTAAGATCATAGGTGGATCCCAAAAGGGTTACCATAGAGAGAATGAGGTAATCAATACTATGGATATACATATGATTGACTTAATTAATAGTATAATGCAATATAAGGTATAAACTAAAGATGAATATAGACATCTAAAGGACACCAGAGAGAGGAGATAGAGAAAAGACCTAGCAATGACTATGAGGAAAACCAAGGGAGGACATACCATATTAAGAGAGTTTAAAAGACAGAAGAAAAATATTATATAACCTTGTTTGGTATTTGTTTTTTTTGAATGGCTTAATAATCAGAAAACTGTTTTATGTTTTTAAAAATAAAAAATATGATATTTTAGAAAATATCTTTTAATTGTTTTCACCTATTTCTTTAATGGTTATTTTAAAAATTAATTATATAAATATGAACAATAATTAAAAATAAAACTATGGATATAAAAATTATTTTAAAAACATTAAAAATAGGTTAGAAAATTTTCAGGATCCCAAATAAGTTTTTTGTTCCGTAAAACATTAAATAACAATTTTCAAAAGTTATCATCAAAAATTATTTTTTAAAACTGTTTCCCAAAACAATTACCATACAAGTCAATACAAATAATAATACACATATACTATATATTATGACCTTTCAAAGGAGGACATACCATTTCTAAGAGAGTTTAAAAGACCAAATATATATATATAGATTATAACTTTGTTCAGTATCTACTTTTTGGAATGGTTTTCTATTTTTTAGAATAAAAAAAAACAGGAAAATACGTTTGATAATCAAAAAACAATTTTATGTTCTTTAAAACAAAAACATAGGTGTATTTGGGAATTGTTTTCAAGAACAATTTTCTGGTTTTTTGGAACAAAAAATTGAAAAACATGTTTGGCAAGATGTTTTCAGATAACGTTTTTAGTTGTTTTCACTTGTTTTTTTAGAGTTGTTTTAAAAAATAATTATACAAATATATATATAATTATTAAAAATAAAGTTGTGGATATAAAAATTATTTTTAAAACATATTTAAAAATATGTAAAACATTAAACAACAGTTTTTAAACACTATTATCAAAAATTATTTTTTAAAACTGTTTCGTAAAACAATTACCACACAAGTCAATGAAAATAATAGTACACATTTACCTTTCAAATGAGGACATACCATACTAAGAGAGTTCAAAAGACCAAAAAAAAATATTATATAACCTTGTTTGGTATCTACTTTTTGGAATGGTTTTCTATTTTTTAGAATTTAAAAAAAAAAAAAAACAGGAGAATACGTTTGATAATCAGAAAACAATTTTATGTTCTTAAAAACAAAAATATAGACCCTCTTTGGGAACTGTTTTCAAGAATAGTTTTCTGTTTTTTAAAATAAAAAAATATAAAATATGTTTGGTAAGATGTTTTCAGATAACATTTTTTAGTTGTTTTCACTTGTTTTTTTAGAGTTGTTTTAAATAAATAATTATACAAACATATATATAATTATTAAAAAAATAAAGTTATGGATATAAAAATTATTTTTAAAACATATTTAAAAATATTAAAAACAGGTTAAAAACATTTTAGGTTTCAAATAGACTTTTATCTATAAAACATCAAAAAATATTAAACATTATTTTTCAAAACTGTTTTCAAAAACAATTACCAAACAAGACCATAATGTTTTCATAAAATATTTTTAAATATTTTCACTTGTTTTTAGAGGGTTATTTTAAAAAAATAATTACACAAATATGAAAAATGATTAAAAAATAAAACTATAAATATAAAAATTATTTTTAAAACATATTTAAAAACATTAAAAATAAGTTAAAAACTTTTCACCATCCCAAACAAAGTTTTGTTTTATAAAATATTATAGAACTGTTTTAAAAAACTATTATAAAAAATTGTTTATTAAAATGGTTTCCAAAAACGGTTACCAAGTAAATGAAAATAATAATACACATGCATATACTATTGCATATCATGACCTTTCAAAGTCGAGGAATATATTCACACACAAATATTTGAAGTATCAAAGCTAAAAATGCAGATCTACTGATTGAATTCTGAATAATGAATAATGAACAGACATTATTATGACAGAAGATTTGATCGTAATAAGAATGAGCATCTCGGGTAAAAGTACTTACAAAGTTTTGCTTTGAACCTCCAGAACAACTGAAACAAAAGCCTTAGCAGCCATGGCACGATAGCGGCAAGCATCACATAGCGGAAACGCACAGAATACCCAGGCGTAACAACAAAAATTGCAGAACCATAAGTAACGCCCATTCCAATAATGGCAACCCATATTTCCACATAGAAAGGGAACCTGTGGGTGAGATATAAAACCAGAAGAAGCGAAGTAGAAAGAGCCATGGTGTTAAAAATCAAGAAAATATAGAAGACTGCCTTTTGGGAAGCATAAATAGCAGTTCCTACCACATGCCCAATGTCGTTATCTTGCCAAACACTGCCCGGCGGGTTCACGTTTGCTTGAAATGTGACGGCAGCTATCAGATCGGAGATTATCAACAGAACGTTGCAGGCTTCGCTGGGGGAATCCCTGCCTTCTTGATACTGAAAGTATTTGTGCCAGCTTCTCCCAACATATGCAGGAGAACGCTCAGACTCAGACATCTTTTTTTTCTTTTTTTTCTTGTTTCTTCCAACCTCTGCATATGATTTTTGATTCCTTATTCTTTTTTTATATCTAGGCTTGGCATTTTGGTGGGTCCACCTCAAGGTTTTCTTCCAAAAATGTTTTTCTTTTTCCTTTTTTTTCTTGTTATGTTTTGGTTTTTTTTATTATCTTAATTCTAAATAAAACTTAATTTAGCTTAAAATTGTTGTAAAATTATAAAGTGAAAGGAGAAGGAAATAAGAAAGAGAAATTAGAATGTAGGAAGAGAATAGAATGCACGGGAAAACTCTATTAAAATTCATTAGGAGTCTCTCCCTTTTATAGGAAATTACACAAGATATTTATGAATGGTCATCCACAAGTTACCATAGTGGTACAAAATCTCATATTTTATAACACTCCCCCTTGGATGATCATAAAAATATGCCTCATTAAAACCTTACTAGGAAAAACCTTAGTGAAGGAAAAAGAGTACAATATTCTTTTGGATTACTATAACTGCCTCGTTAAAAACCTTGTCAGTAAAACCCAATGGGACAAAACCTAGACGAAGGAAAAAAGAGTGCAGTATATTATCAATCTCCCCCTCATGTAAACATGATTATGATTTCTTCAACATTTCAAATGGTAGATCTCTCAATCTTCGTATTCCAAAGTCATACCTTAACTTTTTCAATGTGGTCAAAGGTAACGCCTTTGTGAATAGATCTACTAGATTATTACATGATCAAATCTGCTGAACATCGATCTTACCTTTCTTTCGGAGCTCATGAGTATAGAAGAATTTAGGGAGATATGCTTAGTTCTATCACCTTTTATGAATCCTCATTTAATTTGCACAATACAAGCAACATTATCTTCATGTAACTTGGTTGCATTGCCTCTGATGGAAGGTAGTCCACATGTTTCTTGAATATGTTGGATCATTGACCTTAGTCATACACATTCACGACTTGCTTCATGAATTACAAGAATTTCTTAATGATTTGATGATGTGACCACCATTGTTTGTTTGATCGATCTCCATGAGATAGTAGTACCATTGTAATTAAACACATACCATGTTTGTGACTTACCTTTATATGAATCTGAAAGATATTCTACATCTGCATATCCAAGCAATTGTTGTTTTGATTCCCTTGAGTAAAATAGACTCATACTTGTAGTTCTGCAAAGATAACGCAATATATGTTTGATACCATTCCAATGTCTTCGAGTTGGAGTGAAACTATATTTTGTTAATAAATTGACAGAAAAGGCAATGTTTGGACGTATACAATTGGCAAGATATATAAGTGCACCAATAGCACTAAGATATGGTACTTCAGGACCAAGTAATTCTTTATCCTTTTTCGCAAAGACGAAATGGGTCATTTTTCACATCAAGTGATCGGACAACCATTATAGAACTTAAAGGATGCGTTTTATCCATATAAAAACGCTTCAAAACTTTCTTAATGTATGTTGATTGATGTTCTAAAACTCCATTTGGAAAATACTTGATTTGTAGGCCGAAACAAAATTTTGTTTTTCTAAGATCTTTCATCTCAATTTCCTTTTTCAAGTGATTTGTTGTTCTTGTGAGCTCTTCAAGAGTTCCAACAAGATTTAAGTCATTAACATACACTGCAATAATTGTAAATCTGGTTTCTGATTTCTTAATGAAAATGCATGGGCATATAAGATTATTCATATACCATTCTTTTAGCAAGTATTCACTAAGACGATTGTACCACATGCGTCCAGATTGCTTTAATCCATACAAGGATCGTTGTAACTTGATTGAGTACATGCTACGAGGCTTTGTACAATTTGCTTCAGGCAATTTAAATCTTTCAGGGATTTTCATGTATATATCATTATCCATGGATCCATATAAATATGTTGTAATAACATTCATGATACGCATATCTAGTCCTTTTGGGACTGCCAAACTAATTAAGAAATTATATGTGATTGCGTTAATGACGGGAAAGAATGTTTCCTCATAATCAATACCAGGTTTCTGCAAGAAACCTTGTACTACTAATCACACTTTATATCTTATGATCTCATTATTCTCATTGTGTTTTTCGTACAAATACCCATTTGTACCCAACAGGCTTTTCATCTTTAGGTGTTTGGACTACAAGTCCAAAAACTTCTCATTTTGTTAATGAGTTTAACTTTGCCTGTATAGCTTCTTTCCATTTTGGCTAATCATTTCTATGTCAGCATTCTTCCTCATTTCGTGATTCAAGATCTTCATCATTTCTTATGATATCGGAGGCCACTTGGAAAGTGAAAATATTGTTAATAATAATATTATTTTGATCTCATTTTTCTCCCGTGTATACGTAACTTATTGAGATCTCACAATTTTCAAGTACTTGTGCCTCTTCAAGGGCTTCTCGTTTAATATGTGCCTCTTCAGGGGCTTCTTGCTCAATATGTGCCTCTTCAGGGGTTTCTTTTTCAATATGTGCCTCTTCAGGGGCTTCTTGTTCAATATGTGCCTCTTCAGGGCCTTCTGCATTATTTATGCCTCTTCTAGGGCTATAGATTTATCAACTTTAAATTGATTAGTCATTTTGATGGCCTCTTTTAAAGTGCCAAGTTTTTCTTGGGTTTTCCTCTTCTGGGGAGTTACATCATTTGAGCCGACATGTCTACCACGCTTCAGGCGTATCTTAGATTCATTTGTTAACTGTCCTATAAGGACATCAATCCGTGTTGGAGTATTTGCAACCGGGATATAGGACTTTGTCACTTTCTTTGTATGAATGCATCTTGTAGTTGATTTGCAAGATTTTGCAAATGAATGATCCTTTGAACTTCTAGTTCACATTGATTTCTATGAGGATCAAGATGAGTCAAAGTCAATCCATTCCAAATAATTTCACGTCGTTCTTTTGGAACTGGCTCTTCTCCCCCTAACAGCGAGAAAATTGTCTCATTAAAATGATAATCTGCACAACATGTCATTTTACTTTTTAAGTGTATAGGTATACTAGTCACTAATTAAAAACTTCTGGTTTTGTAATGTACATCCATATGACCTTTGACCCCGGGGGACCAAGTTGGTCTGAAAAGATTCTTCTGGATCTATCATCATATAAAGTGTCATTCACATGGAATCAAATACTACTAGTGACATAGTATAAGCTCTTCTGGAGCCTTTAATTAGGTTTCTATCACCTAATATGGTATTAACATTGTTTGTCATCAATGTTGTGCAATTAATGAAACAAGAGTTTCATCAAAGTAACAAGTTATAAAACATTGTTATAAAGACTTTTGTCTTTATAGAATTGAATAAATATTATCATAGAGAAAAAGTTAAAATCAATGGAAAAATATTAGTCATCGATGATAACTTAACTTAATAACATGTGTAAAAGCAATGAGAACATATATAACACAATAAAAGCAAATATGAAAATATAATTTAAAGTTATGTATTTCTTAAATAATCTCACACATTTGATTTTATAAGTGTTGAGCAATTTATACATGAAATAACAAGGAAGTATTTCAATAATCAAACTAACTGTAGTGATAGATCAATAATTTTATTCAAAATACTATTATAATCTAAATCAATGTGCAAAAATTAATTCATAAATCAAAATTTCAAGAGAACATATCATGATTTAAAGCATCTTAATGTCTCAAAACTTTAATTGAAATACTACAAATCCATCTGAACATATATGTAAAGATATAACATAATATATTGAGAACAATAGTTGAACCTATTGTAATTTCAAAATTATTTTGGATAATGAAATTATTGCATTAATAAAAATACCATATGTGGCAATATGTAATAATATATGTAAATTTTTCTACTAATGACAGTATAACTTCTAATAATAGAAATTTATGAAAACTATCAAACACTTACATATTTGTATAACTTGATATACAAAAATATAAATCTTTGATAATATGTAAATATTATCTATATGCTTGTTATCATAGCTTCAGGTTATAATATATTTCATTATAACTTTTGGTTATATAAATTTCATAAAGTTGTACAAAATTGTTAGTTAACAATTTTGTTCTCTATAGCTTCTAGCTATAAGAAAGTATATATTAACAACATTGACATAACCTTTGATTAGCACAAAGAATATTAATTTTCTTATTTTCATAACTTCGGGTTATGAATAATAATATTTATATAACTTCTGGTTATATAACAAAATTATGTATCTTCTAGGTACATAGTTGTTCATTTCAACTCCCTTTTCTTTTATTGATGTTTGGTAAAGGTTGACCAAATGTTTGGGCGTACAATAGGTACGCGACCAATACCCCTTCATACCACATATATAACAATTATTCTCATGGTTCTTAGGAGGTTTATTTTGTAAACACTTCCCATTTTCCTGTTTTACCTCAGTACTATTCCACTTCTAGTGGTGCAATGAGGCTTTCATTTTCTGAGAATTTGGTGAATTATTACTATAAGAACCATGGTATAGGGGATTTCTTCCACAACCACGTCCTCGTCATCGTCCACGAGTTTGGGACAATATTACATTCACTTCAGGGAATTATTAAGATCTAGTTGGACGAGACTAGTGATTTATCATCAAAAGCTCATTTCTTTTGTTAAACCTTCATGGAGATGATGATGAAGGAAAATCAGTGTTTTTGTGCGATTCTGCAGGGATGCTTGATTTCCTTCTTTGATCATAGCTCCAAGATTCATTGACAATTTTGTTTTGAATAACTTCTGGTTATACAAGAGAATTAGAAATTGTATGCATAACTTCTGGCTATGAAACAATTGTTAATAAAAATTGTTTTTCATAATTCCTGTTGTGAAATATAAATGAGTACGAAATAAAAATTGAATCCAATATTTGTCATAACTTTGAGTTATGATTATTTTGTCAAAACAAGAAAATATTCAAATTTGTACATAGCTTCAGGCTATGAACTATTTATGTATAACTTTTAGTTACACAATATAATTAAAATAAATTAAATAAATTAAAAGTTAATATCTTTCATAACTTCAGGCCATGATAATTTTGTCAAAATAAGAAAATATTTAAATTTGTACATAGTTTCAGGCTATGAACTGTTTTTTTTATATAAATTTGTGTATAACTTCAGGCTATGAACTATTCATTGGATAGATTTATGCATAGCTTCGGGCTACGAACTTTTATTATGTAGATTTGTACATAACTTCAGGCTATGAACATTTATTTATTTTATAGTTTCTGGCTATAATATTGTTTGGTATAACTTCTAGTTATACCGTATAATTAAAAATAAATAATTAAGGATCATATATATAACTTATGGTCATGTATTTGTAATTTTATAATTTTTCCTCATAACTTCTACTTATAGGAATTGCACATATTTTTCATAACTTTTGGTTATGAATTTACCCCATAATTTATAATTTATGATTATAGGGATTGTACATATTTTTCATAACTATTGGTTATGAATTTATCCTATAATTTATAATTTATGATAATAGGGATTGTACATATTTTTAATAATTTCTGGTTATGAATTTACCCTATAATTTATAATTTATGATTATAGGGATTGTACATATTTTTCATAACTTCTGATTATGAATGTACCCTATAATTTGTAATTTACCCCATAACTTCTGGTTGTAGGGATTATACATATTTATGTATTCAAATAAAATATATGAAAATAGATATCAAAAGGTAATAAAATAGAAAATCATGATATCAGTTTATCACATACCTTTTTGTGAGAAAAAAAGAGAGAAAGTCTTTCTATTTCTCTTAAGAGAAGAACATCTTTCTATTTCTCTAAAGAGAATAACGTCTTTCTTATTTCTCTAAAAAGAAGAACATCTTTCTATTGCTTTTGTAGAGACCATTCATGTCGATAACGTGTTGTAAAATTATAAAGTGAAATGAGAAGAAAATAAGAAACAGGAATTAGAATGTAGGAAGATAATAGAATGCACGAGAAAACTCTATTAAAATTCATTAGGGGTCTCTCCCTTTTATAGAGAATTACACAAGATATTTATGGATTGCCATCCATAAGTTACCATAGTGGTACAAAATCTCATATTTTATAACAAAAATTAAATAATAATTAATATTAATTTGTATGTTTTTTATATCCTAAAAACAAACATTTTAATGCATTAAAAAAATAATTTAACTGTAACAGGCAGCCTACAACTACAACAGCTCCACCACCCCTGCCCCAGGATTTATTTCAAAAAATAATTTTTATATATATAAATTACATAATTTTTTTTTCATTTTCAATATATTTTCATACTTAAATAGTTCAATACAATTTTTTTTTTTTTTTACCATTTTCAATATATATTTCATATTTAAATATTATATATATATTTTGTTTAATAAATTCAAAATATTAATAAATTTATATAAAAATGAATAAATAATATAATAAATATTATTAATTTTTAATTATATATTTTTTAAATATTTTAAAATTATTTTTAATTTTAATAAAATATAAATTATCAACTACGATTCGATCACCGATCTGATTAGTAAACTATAAATCGATAACTTTTTTGATTCAATGTCCGATCCGGTTCTCAAAATAATGATATTTATAAAATTTTTAAAATAATAAAAATTATTTTAAAAGTTGTTGAAGTTGAAGTAGTCTAAAAAGATGAAGTGATAGAAGAGAAAGGTGATAAGAATAAGAAGATTTGTGATAATAAAAAGAGTTCAAGGTTGAGATTATTATTATTATTTTTTTTTTTGTAGGTTTAAAAATGTTACTTTTTTAGTTTAATACAAAATATTTAAGAATTAATAATGAGTTAAATGAAAAGTTATGAACTGACATCTAAAATTTGAAAAGAAACTATTTTCAATAAGAAATTAAAAAAAAAAAAAAAAAAAAAAAACACCTTCTAAGTCAATAAATATGTTTTTTAATGTATTAATATGGAAAGAGACCTTAGTTTTAGATGGTAGTAATAAAAATAATTTGAGACTATAGAAAAAAATTCTCAAATTCTTATGTTAAAATTTTATTTTGGAAAAACAATTTTAATGTAAGTTTTAAAATTTATTGTTTTTTATAGCAAAAAGTATTCCTACTTCATTATCACCAAATACCATAAATTTAGAATATTTTTCTAATTTCTATTCAATTTTTTCTAAAATACCATTTTTTTTTTTCAACATCCCCAAAACCATAAGTGGGATAAAAATTTATAACTGCCCTTGTGGAAAAGAATTCAATTTTTATATATTATTTTAATATATTATCCAAGAAGAATAACTTATCCATTGAAATTTCTATTTAAAACATTCTAAAATGGCAGTACATTTATTTCTTTCCAATATATTTTTTTATTTTATTGTTGTTTTTATTTTAGAATAATCAATTTACATAAATTTGTAATTTATTATTTTTTTTTTTTTGTAAATTAAATGGGTTATGAATTTTTTTTTTTAAAAAAAAAATAGTGGATACATGCAATTAAATCTTAGTTTTGGTTTAAGAATTTTTTTTTTTTTTAGATTTATTTTAAATCCATTTATATCCAAAATAAGTAATTTATTTTCTTAGTCTTTCTTGAGTAACAATTTATGAGAAAATTTTATATCTAAATTTTATTGAGAAATAAGACAAATTTAGTTTTTTTGTGTAAATTTTCTAATTTATGGTAAATTTATTTCTCATTTAAGTTGCACAAAATTAAGGTGGTTTGATTTGTTTCTAAGTCAAGAATTATGCAAAAATTTTCAAATATGGAATTTAACTTTATTTTGTGAGGGCAAAATTAAAGGTCCAAAATTTATTCAATTGTTTGATTTTATCTTTTTGTAAAAGATTTTCTTTCATTCTTTTCTAATGTATTTCTTTGCTTATAAATTTGATATGTTGTTTCTTCTTTTGAATTAGATTTACTTTATTATCTTTAAGAATATTTAATTCTTTCATTTTTAAAGAGCTGATAAATTTGAAACAAATTTATTGGCCCTTATAAACTTTTTTGAGTCATTCTTCATCTACTCTAAAATGATAGAGTAGAGCAAGGAAGGGTGTTTCTCATATTATTTCTTTATTCATGTCTTTGACAAGTAAAAGAGAAGTCTTGAAACAAATATTCTTATTACAAATATGAACATTTGAAATTTTGTAATCTATGTGTAAAGGTTGAGTGTTTGCACTAAAAACTCCTTGAAAAGTTTTTTCAAAACATACAATAGGAATTAATCCTTCAAATACACAATTTATATCTACACCAGAATCAACTAATGCAACGAATTCTTTTGAAAAATCAAGTTTAATAAAAGAAATCACTCCAGCAAATGTAGATCAAATACAAACTATTTTTTAGGAACAAGACCCTCAAATAAATAGGATTGTTCATTACTTCAAACAACAAACCAAAACTATGAATTATTATCCTAGATCAACTCCTCCTGATCTTCAATATGAAGAAAGAAGCCAAATAGTCCAATCAAAGTATGATGGAGATGGCATCTATAAATGGAACATAGATAGAGTAAGTGATCATCAAGTCTTGAATATTCTTCAAGAAATAATCATGGCTTCTACAACCTATAAATCCAAAGGAAACTTTGATTACAGGATCTATGTACACCTGATAGCAGGATTCACAAGCCAGCTCAAAAGATGGTGGGACAATGCTCTCACTGAAGAAGCAAAAATCTTCATTCAAACCAGCTTGGATGAAAATGGAAACCAAAATTCGGTTCACACCTTAATCTTTGCTATAACCAAACATTTCCTTGCAGATCCAATTACTTTCCAAGACCGTACCTCATAAATCCTTCAAAACATTAGATACAGAAAATTGAGTGACTATAGACGGTATAAAGAAGTATATTTTGCTAAAGTCCACTCAAGAACTGATGTCAACCAACCCTATTAGAAAGAAAGATTCCTTAATGGGTTACCAAAATCCTTTAGTTAAAGAGTTCAAATGAGAATCAAAGAGATGTACAATGGTATTATCCCTTATGATTCCTTGACCTATGGCCAATTAGCAAACTTTGTTAGTCAATAAGCATTAAATCTTTGTTCTCTGATCAAGGTTAATGCTACCCTTAAAAAGGATCTTAGAATATCGAAGAAAGAGTTAGGATCATTTTGTGCTCAATATGGGTATGATAATCATCTCCCTCCTTAAGCCAAATAGGAAACATTCTATAGATCAAAGAAGAAAAAGTTAAATAAAAAATATTCAAATTTCAAAGAAGAATCCTTTTATAAGAAGCCCAAACACAAGAAACACTCCAATAAAAAATATCAAAATTTTCCCTCAAAAAAGAAAATAGATAAAGAAGATATAAAATGTTTCAAATGTGCCAAAAGAGGGCATATAGCTCCAAATTGCAAAATCAAATAAATAATTGCAGATTTAGATATAGGAAAATGTCTAACTAATTTAACCCAATCTGGGTTAAGGGTTTGATTGCCACCTGTATGGCTCATATATGAAGGATTTTGTAAGATTGATCGCTTAAGAGTTTGATGTCTCTTGAATTAAGGAGTTCTATAGTTTCAATATCTGATCTTATAGAATGTGTGTTTTTTAATACTTTAATTTTATACATCAATCTAAATTTGAAAGTTCCTATTTGATAAATATCTTTAATATTTTGTTTTGACATTTCCCAATTTTTAATGTATTGTTCCAAAGTATCAATTGATACGTCCAATTGATTCTCAAATTTTGAAGTATTTTCTTCTAACATTTTGAGATCATGTTCCATCCTACTCATATTACTATGAGAGCTACTTCTAGAAAGATTTCTAAACAAATTTGACATTTTTTTCTTATGGTTTCTTTGTTTAAATCCTGGGCAACTTAGTGGGACCACCACCGGGAACACCTAAACGCCACCATGGCTATAACGATTTACCAACGGATACAAGGGTTGACCAACGCTAAGCAGTTGAGATTTAAACAAATAATTATAAAATAAAATGGCAAATTAAAATTGAAAACTAACTGGATTGGCTTTAATACCAATAAACAACAGGATCGGGGGAATGAACAAAAAATGTAGAAAAAAGAACACTACAATCCTAAAATCAGTAAGAACTTTGAAAAAATCTCCCAGTTAAATTTGGAGGAGTCACAATGGTCTCACTTAAAACCCAAATAACTTTGATAGAGCTTCTAGAAAGTTCATAGACTTTCAAAGAGGTTCTTTGAATGCATAGTAATAAACTTGATGCAAAGTTGAATTTGAAATCTAAAATTTCATTCAAAATAAAAACATATACAAGAACTTTGAAAATTTGAGACTTACAATCTTTACAAAGATCTTTACAACAAAATTTGAGAGCTTTCTCAATTACAAGGCTATCATAGAGGGAAATCTCACTTTATTTTCTTTCTCGAAGATTTTCTCTCTAAAACTTCTGATACCTTACAATGAGAATAGGGGGCCTTATATAAGCTCTTGGTGACGGATTTGAATTCCTTTGAAGTCCACAGATCTAAAATCTTTCGAATCCACCGAAAGTTGGTTATCATCTTGTGCAACTGTCTTTGAATTTGAAAGGCGGTTTTGAAGCCCACCGTTTGAGTCCACCGTTTTGAAAAGTGGTTTTGGATGAGTCATCAAATTTCACTATCAGCCCACCCAGATTTGAAAATTTTGAAGTCCACAAGGGATCATCACCAGTTTCCATGTCCAGGAAGAATAACTTATCCATTGAAATTTTTATTTAAAACATTCTCCTTGAGGAATTTTGAAAGATGGTAGTACATTTATTTCTTCCCAATATATATTTTATATTTTATTGTTGTTTTTATTTTAGAATAATCAATTTACATAAATTTGTAAATTTTTTTGTAAATTAAATGGGTTATGAATTAAAAAAAAAAAAACAAATACATGCAATTAAATCTTAGTTCTGGTTTAAGATTTTTTTTTAGATTTATTTTAAATCCATTTATATCCAAAATAAGTAATTTATTTTCTTGGTCTTTCTTGAGTAACAATTTATGAGAAAAATTTATATTTAAATTTTATTGAGAAAAAAGACAATTTTAGTTTTTTTATGTAAATTTTCCAATTTATGGTAAATTTATTTCTCATTTAAGTTGCACAAAATTAAGGTGGTTTAATTTGTTTCTAAGTCAAAAATTATGCAAAATTTTCAAATATGGAATTTAACTTTATTTTGTGAGGGCAAAATTAAAGGTCCAAAATTTATTGTTTGATTTTAAAAACTTGTCTTTTTCATTAAAGAAATTTGTTAATAAGATAGTATTTATTTATTCTTTATTCTCTTTTGACTTTAATTAGAATATATATATATTTTTTTAGTTCTCCTTTAACTGCAATTGAAAAATTTTATTTGAAAGACTAAATTTTGTAGTCTTCCAAATTTTGATATATATCACATTTTTAACATATGTCATGTGTCAAATATGTGTAGGATCTATCATTCTCAATCCCGAATGTTGTCAAAATGGGGAGCTACATTTAAAAAAAAAAAAAAAAAACCAATTTAGTGATAATTTAGATTATTAAAAATTTTGATGTCTATAACATCTAACTTTATAGTTTTTCTATATTTAATTATCTTCTTAAATTTCTTTTAAAGGTTAAAAAAATAAAAAATATTAAAAATATAATCAAAACCACAAAAACTTTAAAACTAAAAATATAATAATAAAATATTAATCCCCACCAAAATTTAATCTCTTTGTTCGTATGCTTAATTTTTTTATCTTATATTTTAAACGTAAAAACTCCATAACTTATATTTCAATATTTCCAAATATTAGTTTTTTTAAAACTATTAAAATTAAAAAGTAAATTTAAAAATACACAATTTTAGTCTGACATAAAATTATCATTTTTTAATATTTATCTTGTTTCCTTCGCATATCTTTAATTTTTTTTATTTGTTTTGAATCCATTGTCCCAATTTTTTTTGCATTCTTTTTCATGAATTCTTTAGCTTAAATTTATTTAAGGCTTAAATCTTTTTTAGCTTTAACTTTTTTAACATCAATATTTTTGTTAATTTTTTAAATTCTTCTTATTTCACAAACTTGTTTTTTTCCTTCGGGAGTCATATAAAGTTTTCTTTCTTATTTTGTTTTCCCTTTACAAAAAACCTACAATGAGTGACGACTCCAAGTCTTTTTAAAAAAAAATCAAAATTTTCACTAAATAAATAAAAAGCGAGTCTCGCCATCGAGTGAGGACGCACGTGAAAAATATAGGTCCACTTGTGTACATTTATTCAAGAGGGTTGTACATCCAAAACTAAAGCCTCTTTCCATGTTAATACATTAAAAACATATTTATTGACTTAGAATGTGTTTTTTTTTTTAAATTTCTTATTGAAAATAGTTTGTTTTCAAATTCTAGATGTCTCTTCATAACTTTTTATTTAACTTAGTATTTATTCTTAAATATTTTGTATTGAATAGAAAAAGTAACATTTTTAAACCCAAAAAAAAAAAATCTCAACCTCGAACCCCTTTTATCATCATGAATCTTCTTATTTTTATCACCTTTCTTTTCTATCACTTCATACTAGTACTTCTTCTCATCTCCCACGACTTCAATTTCAACAACTTTTAAAATAATTTCTATTATTTTAAAATTTTTAGAAATATATTAAATTATTTTTTAATGCATTAAAATGTTGATTTTTAGCATATAAAAAAACAAACAAATTAATATTAATTATTATTTAATTTCAAGCTAAATTAAGTTTTACTTAGAATTAAGATGAAAAAAAAAAAAACAAATCATGGCAAAAAAAAAAAAAAAACATTTCTGAAAGAAAACCTTGAGGTGGACCCACCAAAATGCCAAGGCTAGATATAAAAGAAGAATAAGGAATCAAAAAACGTATGCAGATGTTAGAAGAAACCAAAAAAAAAATGTCTTGAGTCTAAGCGTTCTCCTGCATATGTTGGGAAGAGTTGGTACAAATACTTCTAGTATCAAGAAGACAGTGATTCCCCCAGCAAAACCCGCAACGTTTCACTGACAATCTCTGGTCTGATCGTTGTCATCACATTTCAAGTGGGCACGAACCCGTCGGGCGGTGTTTGGCAAGATAATAGGGTTCAAAAAATCAGTCGAGTCGTATCCACCTTGACGTCGGCCACAACGAGTCTGATACTTGATATAATTTTTGCCTAGACTCGATCTTGAATCAATTGGACTCGGATGACTCGAATGATATTCCAAGTTAACTCGGTCGACTCAAAAAAAAAAAAACCAATCAACAAATTCCCTGCAAAGGAAACCCATCATAACAAGAATTAAAATTTTCAGAGAAATCAGAGATTCTTCTATAAAAGAAAACCCTTGAAAAATTGAAACAAACTCATGACCCTTTCAAAAGCCTTTAAAAAGAGACACGATTGAAGAATAACTTACTTAACCCTAAATCCACCATTACTGGAGTGTAGATTTTTCATCTTTGGTGCACTGTCGGTGCCGCAACAGTGACTAGACGCTGGCAAGGCAACCCTCATCCCTCCGATTGTAACCCTCCTCCCTCCGATAGTCCAATTGTCATTGTGTGGTAGCAGTGGAAAGGTCCGAGTCATCTGAGAGGCTGCAGATAGTGGTTGTCGTGGTGTGTTGGGGAATAAGATAGCGGGCAAGGGTTCTTGGGGAAGAAGCTAATAGATAATAAAGGTAAAGTTTGATTTACCTTATTTAAATCAAAACACCCCTACAATATATTTTGATTCATTACTTTAATTTAGGAAAGGTAAGAGTTGGTTGATGGGTCATTCTACCGCTCCTTTCCACTTGTTCTACCTCTACATGATTTGATTATTGGGTTGCACTCCTAGCTTGCCATGTCCCATGGACTTTGTCTTTGGCCCTTTTGGAGACATTTTTGCATTTTACTTTTGGATAAATTATAATTGTGACATCTACGGTTTTAAAATGTATATACATGTAAAAAATAGCTCATAAGTATATAACGCTATTTTTTTTTCCTTATTCGATGTGAAAAATCATATGTAACATCCACATGCCCAAATCATTTTTTTATATTAATTTCTAGTAAAAAATTCTACAAGAAATTATTATTTAATATAACCTATTTAACATTTGGTTATATTTTAGGATTATTATTATTTAAAAAAGAAAAAAGGGTTTGCATGAGTGAAAGTATAGAAATGACTTTCATAATTTACATAAAAATTTAAGTTGAAGCCAATATCAAAATATTCTAAAGGAATAATATTAATATTATATGAGTAGACTTAAATTATTCTCAAAAGATATTTTTAAAAATAATTTTTAAAAACAAATACCAATTTATAATAACATAATTCACACTTTTTTTTTTCATTTTCTATCTCAAAATTTTATCATTTTTTTAACTTTTTCTCTAAACAATACTTTGTATTGTTTTTAAACAAATAAAAATTGGGTGACTCGACATGACCAAGCACGCTAGGCCTTTAGTATGCTTGGTCTTATCGCACCAGGAATATTTCTTGGATGGGCTAGCCTGGCTCGGCCCAATTTGTAGCTATTAGGGTATAACCTAGAAGGGTGGCCCACCAAGCCTGTTGAAAATTAGGGTGGTACTTAAAGGTATAGGCCCTATAGGCTTTTAATATTGAATTTACAATTTAAAATAATTCAATTGGCATCCTCTTAAGCTATGTTTGGTTACAGAAAATTTAAAAGAAAATGTAACATAAAGAAAATAAATATATATATATATATATATATATAAGAAAAGAAAAAATAAAGAAATATTAAATTTAATAAATTATTTTTATATACTATATTAAATTCATTTCATCTATTTTTTTATGTAAAAATTAAATAATTTTTATTTTAAAATATGTAAATTTCTAACTAATTTTAATTTTTTTTCTTTTATAATAAAACCAAATATGAAAAAAAAATTTGTTTGATTTTATTTCCTTAATGCTTTGATTTTATTTTATAATATTTTACAATTAAATTACAATAGGAAATCAATAATTATCAAAACAAACTTTTTTAAAATATTTTTTTTATAAAAATATTCATTTATTTAACTATTATTTATTTTAATTAAAAAAACATATAAATAAGTGGAAAACAAAATATGAGGAACTTAGGTGAGATCGTGTTTATTGTTTTTTTAGCAAAATTTATTTTTATATAGTAACAATATGAAACATATAAGTGAGTGGAAAATTGAATATTATAATTCTTATATAAATGTGTTTATATATATTTAATTTGAAAAGTAAGTTGTTTTCCTTTTGTTAGGAATTTGAGGCTAATCCAAACTATGGTAATCACCTTAGAGGGGGGGGGGGGGGGGGGGTTAAATAGGATGATGGTCTTTTTTTCACAAATTTAAGCTATGCAAAAATAAGAGACAATTATATGCAAATATATAATAAACAAAATAAACACAATTGCATATAATTTAAAAGAGTTAGGGAAGAGAGAGTGCAAACACGAGAGTTTATAGTGGTTCGGCACTTCTTTGCCTACGTCCACTCTCCTCAATCTCCTAACCGAGTGAGGGATTCCACTATCTTGAAGCTTCAATCAAGCTTCCAATCTCTTTACAATTGGATTATGGTTCCAATTCACCCTCTTGGACTTTTGGCTCCAAGCACCCTTTACACTTCTTCAAGAGATATCACTCTCTTGAACAACCTCTCAAGTGATACCCCTCACTTGAGAAAATTCCTCACAAAGATATACAAATAATAATCTCACAAAAATCCTAGCACAAGAACTTTAAGCTCAAATGATACAAGAGAAACTAGGATTGAATGGTGCACTAAAGATATGCAAGTTTTGGAATAATGGTGCACTCAAAAATACTCTTCCAATGCTCAAATATAATCAAGAATGATTTGGGAAGGTTTTGCTTATGAAACAATGAAGTTTGGAGCCTTCTTATAGAAGAAAAAAGTCATACTAGCCGTTGGGGGTTCGACCGGTCGAGTTAGGGGTCGACCGGTTGATTAGCCGTTAGGAAAAGTGACCGTTGGGGCCTCAACCGGACCTCAACCGGTTGAGGTTCAACCTTGACCGGGAAGAGGAAGCCACTGGGAGAGAGAGAAACTTTTTGGCTCCCTCAACCGGTCCTCGACCGGACGATCACAACCGGTTGACCGGTTGAACCGGTTGAGCCACTTTTTGGCTCAACACTCAACCTTTTTCAACTTAAAACCTTTTAACACAAGTTTGAAAATCATTTAACACAAGGTTTTAGTTGAAAACATGAAATCATCCAATTCTTAAGATATTTAAAACAATATTACTCTTGGATGATTTTGGTACATAAATAAATAATGAAATGCATGAAAGTCCTAGTGCGCCAACAACCTTACAAAGAGATCCTAAGAAGCTTTGGTCTTGAAAAACTCTTCTCTTTGAGGTGGTCTTCTTCTTCATGATTTCTCCTTGGCTTGATTTGTCTTTGGATTGCCACTTTAGAAGTTGTCTTGCCTAATCACACTTGAAATATGATCATTTGTTCTAAACCTTATTTTGTTATCATCAAAATCAAGATTAACCAAACCTTGGTTTCACACCTTTTATACATGGTTAGGTTAAAATTTCAAAATAGCTTCAAAACATGATATTGGTTGGGAGCATGTAGAACCTGTTGGTGGTAGTAGAAGAACCACAAAGTGTAAATATTATAGGAAAGTTATACATGGCGGTATAACAAAATTAAAGCAACACATCGCTCATATATCCGGACAAGTGGAATGATGTCCACGTGTACCGGTAGAAGTGTCACATAGTGTTAGACAACATATGTTTGATACTTCAAAAGAAAAAACACAATTAAAAAAAAAAAGAACGACTTTTGAGTTCCTTAAATAGAGAAAATTTCTATGAAATTGTTGAGGGTGATTTTGATGATGAAATTGAGGAAGTTGTTATGGCTGATTTTGAAAGAAGACAAATGAAACAAGCAATGAAAGAAAATCGTCTTGAAGAAGGTAGACAAGAGCATCAGAAGGGTAGTAGTTCCTCACAACCTTCTAATGCGAGGATTAAGCGCAGACTATCACGTAGCTTCAATGTAAGAGAAGGAAATAGCATACCTCCAAAAGGAATCGATCCCTACATGTTGCTATCAAAGCAGAAATCAATAAAAAGTTTGTTTTTTACTGAATGTGTGAAGAAAGTGAGTAAAACTATTTCTAAATTCTTTCTTTTTAATGCAATACCCTTTAATGCAGCTAATAGTGGGCCTTACTATCAATCAATGATTGATACCATAGCAGAAGTAGGTCCAGGCATCAAGAGCCCACGAGATACCAAATTGGAAATACATAGTTAGAAAAGGAGGTGCAAGAGCTTCAGGTATATATAACAACATTGAAGGCTAAATGTCCTATATATGGGTGCACAATCATGTGTGATGGTTGGAGTTCTAGGACTAGAAAGTCTATCATCAATTTCATAATTTATTGTGATAGAAGTATGATATACCATTCTTTAGTTGACACTACCAACATACCTAAGACAACAGACTATATATTTTCTCTTATGGATAAAGTTGTAGAGGAGGTTGGGGAGGAAAATGTTGTTCAAGTAGTCACTAATAATGAGGCAAGTTTTAAAGCAATCGGTATGTTGTTAATGGAGAAGCGGAAGCATTTGTTTTGGTCTCCTTGTGCAGCCCACTGTATTGATTTAATGCTTGAAGATATTGCAAGCATGAAGTAGATTAAGGAGACATTAGATCAAGCTAAGATGATCACGGGATTTATTTATAATAGCTTGAAAGTAATGAATTTGATGAAAATGTGCACCAAGGATAAAGATCTGTTAAGGCAAGGAATAACCCGTTTTGTCCCCGAATTCATTTCACTTGAGAGTCTTATATGTTATGAGGCTGATTTGAAGAGAATGTGCACAACAAATGAGTGGTGTGAATTCAATAAAGATAGGAGCAAAAAAGTCTAAGAGATAAGGTATCCAACCTTATCTTAACTAATCGATTTTGGAAGAAGGCAGGGGAAGTTCAAACCATCATGGAACCTTTCATCAATGGTTGATCAAGATAAAAAGCTCACATTATCAATCATTTATGAAGCAATGGATAAAGCTAAATTGGCTATCAAGGTATTGGTCAAGCATTGGGAAAAGTATTGGGAAGTCATTGATAGAAGTTGGGAAGGTTGATTGCATAAACATTTTCATCCTGCAGGTAATAAAAAAAAATTTATATATTTTTTATTATTTTTTTCAAGTACAAATTATTATAAACTGATTATTATTTAATTTATGGCAGCATATATTTTTTAATCCAATGTTCCAATATTCAAAGCATTTCTCCAACCATCCGGAAATTAAAGTTGGATTAAAGGAGGTTATCAAGAGATTAGAGCTAAATTTGAATAGACAAGCAAAAGCTATTAACGAGGTATAATAATAGTTTGTGACCTTTATATAATGCATTTTGTATATGTAATGTGCATTAACAAAAAAAAAAATGTTAATAATGTAGGTGAAATTATTTGTTGATGGATGAGGACAATTTGGAAGTGCACTTACAAAGAAAGCAATAAATCAATATCTTTCAGGTACTCAATACATTTACGTCTATTACAAATAATAAATTATCATCATTTTTTGTTAAATATATGATAACGATTAATAAGTATGCATTTTCTTCATTATAACTGAATGGTAAAACAACTATGACGATGAAGATCTACATCTACAAAAGATTGATGTTAAAATTTTAAGCCAAACTTGTTCTTCATCAGGTTGTGAAAGAAATTGGAGCACATGGTCATTGATTCACCAAAGTTGCGCAACCGTTTGACAATGAAAAAGTTGCATAAGTTAGTTTATGTGCACTACAATATGCGACTTCGAGTTAAGAATTTGATGCAAGAGCGAAACAATGAAGATTTATACAATCCAATTGATTTAAATCATATCTTTAATGATGATGATATATTAGATGAGTGAATACGAGAAGGAGAGAAACCTATTTCATCAACTGATAATTTGGATTGGTTGGATAAAGATCTTCTCACTAATGAAGAAGGTAGAGAAATCGTTCATGAAGATGAGGTTGCCACCAATCGTAGAGTTAGTAGACGTACTAGTAATGTTACACAAGAAAGAGATGTTGATTCCTGTTGTAAAGATAAGGCTCCTAGAACAATTTCTTCAAGTTCTAGTAGTGATGATGGTGACAATGAGGGCAGTAGGCGGGGTGGTGGCACTAGTGGGGGCAATAAAGGAGTTGGTGGCACTAGTGAGGGTACTAGAGAAGATGGTAGCACTAGGGGCGGTTATGTTAGTTAAGTAGATCCTGGCATGTCATGGCCACAAGGAGGTGAAAATTACTATGCCACACAAGATACAAATCATGGATATCGACCAGGGATATGGGAACAACGAAAGCATTTGAAAAGACTAATTACATTTCCCAACGATGATGATTATTCTAGTGGGCATGATTATCATAGATCAAATTATCACCGTATTGATGAGCATTTACAAAATTTGTGTATAAGATCAAGGTTGTATTTCAGAGGGGTAGATGATAGATCATATCACAACTTTAGAGACCATGATAACTCTTCTAGTACTTTCAGTAGAATTGATTTTGATCGATTTCCAATGATGCATTCAAAGGGATATTCAAATACTGGAACACAAGCTAGTGATTCATATGGATACTATCAATATGGTGTTGATCCCAAACAACCTTTGAAACCATATTTTTCTGATTATAGATCATCAAGCCAATCATCTTAGCTAACATATTCAAGTTATGAACAACTCTTTCAACCATATCCTCACTACGGGAATTGTCACCCCAATTTGTATACTTGTTGTAGGACTGATGATGATGATTTTGAACCCCCTCATCATTTAACTTGGAATTGATTATTGTATTGTATGTTTGTTAGTAAAAATGTTATTATATTTGAAATAAAATTATTTTATTTTATTAGCATTATCATAAATATCTTTGAGCAGATACTTTTATAACTATTTAAATAATGTTAAATGTGAGAGAATTTTATTTTATTAATTTTTTGAGCTTATTTAATTGTATATATTTTTCTGATGATTTACATAATATTTTTATAATTTTTTGAATTTTTTAATTAGCTTATTTTACGTATCGCTCGATACACCGAGATTGATACGCCTCGGGACCTTCTGAGTCGGTGACCGATATCGCGACTTTGAACCATACAAGATAACAACAATGGGTAGGTGGCAGGAACTGCTATTTATGCTTCCCGAAAGGCAGTCTTCTATCTTTTCTTGATTTTTAACACCATGGCTCTTTCTACTTCGCTTCTCTTCGTTTTATATCTCACCCACATGTTCCCTTTCTATGTGGAAATTTGGGTTGCCATTATTGGAATGGGCATCACTTATGTTATGCAATTTTTGCTTGTTATGCTTGACCATTTTGTGCGTTTCCGCTATGTGATGCTTGTCGCTGTCGTGCCATAGTTGCTAAGGCTTTGTACTTGGTAACGGTTTTTGAAAATTATTTTAATAAACAATTTTTTATAATAATTTTTAAAATCTTTCTCTAATTATTTTATAAAACAAAATTTTGTTTAGGTTCACAAGTTTTTAACTTGTTTTTAATATTTTTAAATATATTTTAAAAATAATTTTTATATTTATAGAATTATTTTTAATAATTTTTTATATTTACATAATTATTTTTAAAAATAATCTTTTGAAAATAAATAAAAATATTTTCTTTACCTCATAATATTTAATAAAAATAAAATATTAAAATATGAATAATTTAATACTTAATATTATATAAATTGTTGAATTTTAAATATTATTATATATATATATATAGATATGAAATTTTCTTACATCCTACTTCGTTCAGACAACCTTTCTCTCGAAAGCACGACCCATCCCGGCCGTGGGTTTTAGGGTTTTGTAGCAGCCTCTTGGAGTCACCGGCGGTTAAGAAATGGTGGAGAATGACGAGACGCCATTGGACCTGTTCCTCAAGATTGGCTTGGATGAACGCACTGCTCGCAACACCATCGCCAACAATAAGGTCACTTCGAATCTAACGGCTGTGATTCACGAGGTACTGAGTTTTCTTGTCTCAGATTTTGAATCTTAGCTTTCATGTTCCCGAGAAAATGTTTAATCATTCAAAATTTTGTTTCTCTGCAAATGTGGTCTGCGCTTATTTGAGAAACTGAAATGGCATTAAATAAAAATTCCGAATTTTGTTTTTGTTTTTGTTTTTAATTTCTTCGTATTCTCAGCAGCTGACGGAGAGTTACCCTATTTGTTCACTAATTTCAGTTTTGATATTTACTTTCTAATGAATCAAACTTTTGTTTCTCAGCAACCAAGAAAGGCCTTAGATTTTTTACTTCTGATAGTTTGTGAGTTCCCTCTTTGATTCAGAACGCGAAGCAGAATGAGATTTAAGATGGGAATTTTCCTTTTACTTTTTTTCCTTGGTTTTCTCGGCAGACAAACAGGGATTTTTCTCTTTCTTCATTAATTTTGATTTTAATATTTTTTTTTAGGGATCCAAATTTTTGTTTCTTGCCACCAAACAGAACTTTTGAGTTATTCCTTCTGTTTGTTTGTGAGTTCTGCATTTGTTTGAGAAACTGCAAAACGTCATATTAAGATTCAATTTTTTTGTTTTATTTTTATTCCTCTGTTTTCTCAGCAACCAAACAGAGAAGTACTATCTTCTTCAGTAATTTTATTTATAACACTAACTTTTTTGGGGTACCTCTTTATTTTCAGGCAGCTGTAACTGATGGATGTAGCCGGACAATTGGAAACCTTCTATACACAGTAAGTGGCTTTCGGGGAAACTTTTTTCGATTAAACATTACTGTCCCTGGGAAATAGATGTTTATTCAAGGATCTGTTTGTGTCATTAGGGAAAATTAAAGGTGCCTCTGCACTTAGTTTCAGGAAAATTTTCTTTGCCAATGTCATCAGATTTGTTTGTTGCCAGTGCAATACAAAAGGATGCAGCTTTAGTTTTTTGCTGCTTTCTGACATTGTGGTTCATCTCAAAAGATTTTGGATTCTTTCAGCACTTTCATATATTAGATACTAAATCAGTTTTTTGGAAAAAGGGTTACAATTCGATGAAAATGGAACACCATATTAGTCTGGTGCTGCTGGTACTGCTGTATCTAAACTGAAAAAAGGCTGAGAGTTGAAGCTTATCTTTGAGGAAGATATTCCATATAAGCAAATCATTGTGGTTGAAACAAACAGACATTAATCTGACAGTGGTGCATGCTCAATGTGTGACAGGTTGCTACAAAGTTCCCAGCAAATGCCCTTGTGCATCGCCCAACATTACTGCAATATATTGTCTCATTGAAGGTTTGGAACACAATCTCCTAGATTTTATTTCATATGGTCCCTAAATTTATCTTCTTTCTTCTTTTTATTACTAGAGTTAGTGATTTCATAGTTTTCTTTGGTCAATCACTTGTGTTTCCTTGTGAAGTTTGAATTGTTTGGTTTAGCTTTGACAAAGTTTTTGATGTTTTAGTATTGTTTCTATGTATCTTCAGATTAAAACCCCAGCTCAGTTAGAAGCAGCATTTTCATTTTTTACAAGTACTGGTTCAGAGAACTTTCAGTTGAATGATTTTGAAGAGGCATGTGGTGTCGGTATGATTAGATAACCCAAACTTTTTTATGCATACTGAAATATGTGATTGTAGTTTGATGCATTAATGAACCTGCATTTATGGAAGTTCAATTGCCTGCATTTTCATTGCTCATACAACAGTTTTAAATTCTGGTCACTTCCTTTGTTTTGTTCATTTTTTTAAATAAATGGTTTCCTCTCTCTCAAGCAATTTCTACCTATCTGTGCATCATAGATTTGTAATTTCATTTTAGTTTGTTGAGACAGCTAATCTTTGATGGAATGCAATTAGCAATCTTACCTTCTGGTGAGAGTTCTTATGCCCATAACACCCTTGATTCTTTAGCTGAGAGATTTCGAGGGCTGCTGCTTTATCAATCCCAAGACCATTTATCATTTCAATGTTTTTTTCTGTTTGTTTATTATTCTGGCTCTCGATGAAAACTGTTTGTTTCAATGGAAAATAAAGTTGGCAAAAAAGAAGGATTGATACTTCTAGCAGGACTATGTGTCATGGTTAGAGACTGATTTTGTCACTGATAAGTTATTTTATTAAAGAAATAACATAATATCGAATGATGTAGGTTGCTAGATCCAGCTATGTTCTGGGAAGTGGTATTTGGATATGAAAAAATGAGGCACTTTTCACCATTTTGAAGTCAGTGAGGAACTGATATGGACAAAGTAATAGTTAATATATAGCCTATGTGGAAAAAGAACTAGTTGATAATGTATAGTCCATGCACAAAGGAGGTTTTGTGGTACCATTTTGTTTTCTACTTCTCCCATGCACCAAGGGTGCATCATAGGGACATTGTAATACCATTTCAGTTGACTATCGGTTAGCTAGTTTTCAGAGAACTTTCACAAAACCTGCCTTTTCCATTTTTTTACCAGCACTTAACTTTCTTATTTTATTTTTATTTTTTCCCCTCTTTTTCTTTTGATGGCTAGTTTAGGTGTAGTTATCCTTTACTGATTTTTTTTTCCTTATTTTGTAACCCTAAAGTGGACTACAACTCTCTTCTTTTACTGTTACACCTTTGTTAATCAATTTTATTTCCTACAAGGAAATAATTTGGGACAAACTTTATTCATTCTCAAAGTGGAATTGCATTGTGAAATTTTAAAAGCATCCTTTATTTGGGTCTAGCTTCTGGACTTTGTATACACATAGATGATGAAATTGTGGGTAAACATTTAGATATATCATCCATGAGGCCTAGGCTTGTTGACAGCAAACTATTCATCCAAAATTTGCAGTAAACAAGCCTAGACATCATGTATCCAGGCTTATAAAAGAAAAATTATTAATTGGCTTTTTCTATGAAAAAGAGTGCTGACTTGGATTAAATTAGTTCTTATTAAAAAGACTATTAATTATCTTTTTCTATGGATGAGTGCTGACTTGGGCTAAAATTTGTTTACATCTATTGAATTGAGTATGATATTATATTTTGTGAACTAGTCCCTATGATTAATCTACCAATTTGGGGTTTTCTTATGTTTTTAGTTCCCTTGTAGAGTTATGGAAGTTGATCATTTTACGTGCTAGCAGGAGTTGATGTTTCTGCAGAAGATGTTGAACGCACAGTCAATGAGATTTTTGAAGAGAACAAGAGTACAATTTTGGAGCATCGTTATCGAACAAATGGTCAGTATTCCTGACATGTGATTCTCATGATATGGCAATTGGGCTTCTCTGTATTTGTTTTCCATGTTTTATTGTATGCCTTATTGTGTCATGATGGAAAAAAAAAATCATACTTGATTTAGATACCTAGGTTTTTGTCACAGTTAGTGATACGGCTGCAACTCAGGTAATTTGGGTTGGTTGGTTTGAAGGTTCAACCCAATTCCAATCCAACCCCAACTTGTATCAAGGGTTTCAAGTTGAGGTTGTATTTAGTGGGTTGCGTGTATAACACTAGGGTTACTTGGGCTAGGTAAGTAATGATTTCTTTTTACAAACTTCTCTACCTTGCTTTTGTAGATATCTTGGTTATATTTTGATCAATGGAGGATATGCTAAAAAATGCAGTTACCATATAATATGTCAATGTATATAGGAGTTGGAATATGTTACAAGAATAGTGTAGAAACTTGCAACAAATATAAAATGACCCATGAAATAAGCTTGACTTAGCATTTTTTATATTCTATCGAAGTGAGGTTTTTTTATCATGGTCGTATTTTATAGTATGGAGCACATGGGCACCACCAAAGGTTGGTTTCTTTGTCTAGGAAGTGACTTAGGGCATAATTCCAACTACTGATCAACTCAAGAAGAGGGGTGGACTTTGCCATATAGGTGTTATTTTGTGCAAAGATGAGGAAATGATGGATCTCTTGCTTCTCCACTATTCCAAAGCAAGTATGTGGTGGCAATTGATACTCTCTCTTTAGAGTGGTCTAGGTGATGCATTCTTCAATTAGAAGGAACCTTTTGGGTTGGCACAACTCTTTCCTAGGGAAGAAATGGAAAAAAAAACCTTGAGGATTGCACCCTTTTCTTGTTTTGGATTCTTTGGAAGGAAAGGAACTAAAGGACTTTTAATGATGTTGAGGAGTTGGACTAAGCAATCAAATATGTCTTCATGTATTCTTTTGTGAATTGGGTTAGGGTTTACATAGAAGACCATTGAATGAATATGATTGATTTTGTAGATTGACAGAGTTTCATGTAGAGAGGTTTTTTGTTTATCTCTTTCTTGCCTTGTATAGGTGTCCTTTTTATACACTGTGTATATGTTGGTGCGCCTCCTTTTAGGCTCCTTTTAATATATCATCTCATTTGCCTATAAAAACCCACACACACACACACAATGCATGTCCTTGTGTCCTTGTGTCCTTGTGTGTGTATATTAGGGTATCACCTTATTGCAGATAGTGCCATTAGCAATAATTGGTACTCAATTCTCTGTGGATCATCTGTCCCTTTTGGGCTAAAATGCCACATATCATGATTAGGGTATTGATTGGTCCATCACGTTCATGGACATTAAGTTTCACTCTGGCCAAAATAGTATGATTATGATATTGTCTCATTTTTTAAAAGGTACATACCAAGAGGGCTGGCCTTATTAATTAGAATTACAGGAGATGAAGTTTCTAAATTCCTGTCCCTTTGAATCCCCACATAGCTGGGAAGAGTGTGGAAAGGAAATAAGTAGGAAGATCCGATAGAGTGTACTTGGTTAAAGTTCTTTTCCTACCCTTTGATGGCTTAACATTTAAAAAGATAAAGGTCCTTCTCAACCACATTGGTGGTTTCAGGTGTGCCATTGGCATCCAATGGAACACCAGAACAAGTAGAAGACAGATTACCAGCCTGCAAACCACGTTCAAGGGCTTAGAGAAACAGAGCATCTACCAAGTCCAGTAACTACAATTCTTGCAAGATTAACCATGATCCGTAATATAAACTAAGAAACCACTTGAAAAATGCAAAAATGCATATTGTATAATGGAACTGAGAGTGAGGAGCATTGTAGAAAGTTGGAGAATTATGTTTGAATTGGCAATGAGATTCCCCCCTGGTGGATTGAAAACTGGATGGGGAAATCTTTTGCAGCAGAGAAATCTCAATTGATGACCTGTGTCTTAGTGATGAAATGAAAACGGATGCAAGTTTTCCCCTCCTTAATCCTTTTGTGCTTTGGAAGAACCCATCAGGAGACTCATTGGAGAGAACATTGAACCTTGCTGAGGAGCTGCAAGCTAGCATTTTTAATTTCCTAATTTATTATCAAAATCCATCCTGAGGAGAATATAGTCCAAAAAATACAATGAATTTGATCATATGTTTTTTCATCTTAATCTCGCAAAGCACCTCTTGCATACCCTCTCTGACCTTGGACTCCAAGGATTATTATCAGTAAGCACCTTATCCAAGGTTTGCCTATCATACATAAAAGCATTTTGAGAAGAAGATACTAGTATGTACATCACCCCCCTAGGAATCCAAGAGCTAACATTACAAAAAGGATTTAAAAAAAAAAAAATGATTTTCCTAGCAAGACGAGAGAGGTATGATTACATATTTTTTATTTTATATTGCAGCTAGTATGACATTGAACTTTATTCTCTCTATGTTATCGTCTAGAATATTCCAGATGGATGGGAAAAAATTCTACCATTTTTTTTAAAAATATATTTAAAATTGTTTTTAAGGCTATGCCATGCTTTTTTTCTTCTCAGAACTTCCAAATTGACATTCATTTATTGTCTTCAACAGTTGGTGATTTATTTGGGCATGTTAGGAAGAGGCAGCCTTGGGCTGATCCGAAGATTGTCAAGGTGATGATTTGCAATTGTTTCATTGATAAAATTAGTGAATTAGGTTATTAAGCTACTTTGATGATTGTTTGATTTTTCTCTTCTTTGCTTGTTGGTTTGTGTAACAGCAACTCATAGATGCAAAACTCTATGAATTACTTGGTGCAAGGACTGCAGCAGATGATGAAAAGCCTTCAAAAAAGAAGAAGGAGAAGCCTGTTAAAGTAGAGGTGAGCATAGTTGAATCTCTCTTTAGTTTTACTTGCACCCTCTAATTAACGGGAGATTTAAAATTTCCCTCCTTGAGCTTTATCTTTGCTCTTATGCAGGATAAAATTGTTGCTTTGGAGACTTCTCCAGCACAGCCAGTTGAAGAAGAACTTAATCCATTTTTGATATTCCCTCAACCCGAGGAAAACTTCAAGGTACCCAACTCTCTGGTGTGTTTTTTTCTTTTTTACAACTTTTCACTGGCCTTTGTTGGAGTTTGCATGCACCTTGAGTTTTTTAGTTTTCTTGAACAAACTTCAAATTAGTGGTTTTGATTTATTGAAATGCTGATAACAATTCTACTCCAATTCCAGTTGAATTATTGGTATTTGCTATGCTATGCTTCATGAAATGTCTAGTCATTTCATAATTAATCATCCATGTCTCCAGTATCCGTCCAGCATTTTGGGATTCCATTCACATATTTCAGGGATTATGGTATCCAATATTTTTTTTTTCTCATCCAATAAGACACAAAGACGAAGATATAGGGAAATCCACATAGAAGGATGAGGAATACTATGATATTTATATGTCATACTGGTACTTTTATTTATGATACCTGTCTTTGCTTCTATACCTCCATTTTTTAATCTTCAACTTCTTCCACCCACCCCACATGCAGCTGTTTGTAAGAATTTGATCGAGAGATAATTATGATTATCCTGTGGATTCTCAGGTGCATACTGAAATATTTTTTAGTGACCGCCCTGTCTTGCGACCTTGCAATTCAAAGGAAATGCTTGAAAGACATTTAAAAGCGACAGGTGGAAGAGTTTTTACACGCTTCCCACCTGAACCAAATGGGTATCTGCATATTGGTCATGCCAAGGTAATCAAGTATCTTCTATAAGAAACTCTGAGTTCTGTTATTTTCTGTGATAGTGGTTTAGTTCCATCTTTTTACAACTGTACAGGCAATGTTTGTTAGCTTTGGCCTGGCAAAAGAGAGAGGTGGATGCTGCTACCTAAGGTGAGAATTGCAGTCAGATTCATTGGCTTATATGCTGGACTATGGGCTATTGTTTTATTGGTATTGTTGAGAGAGAGAAAGAAGAAAGACCTTAATTCTCATTAATGTAATTAATCTACTTACAATTGAGAAATATATATATATATATACAAGGCTAGGAGTCCTAACTACCATACATGTATCCTATATTAACAAGGAAAGGTTATATACTATAAATACATTATATTCAACACTCCCCCTCAAGCTGGAGCATATACGTCATATGCACCAAGCTTGTTACAAATATATTTAATCCTAGGACCTCTGAGAGATTTAGTGAAGATGTCAGCTAGTTGATCATTTGAATTAACAAAACTTGTAGCAACACATCCTGATGCGATCTTCTCTCTAATGAAATGACAGTCAACTTCAATATGTTTGGTCCTTTCATGAAAGACTGGATTGGATGCAATATGTAATGCGGCCTGGTTATCACATATGAGTTTCATCTGTTCATCCTTTCCAAATCTCAACTCTAGAAGAAGATGTCTCAACCATATGAGTTCACATGTTGCCAAAGCCATAGCTCGATACTCGGCTTCAGCGCTAGATCTGGCCATTACATCTTGTTTCTTACTCTTCCAAGATATTAGATTACCTCCAATAAAAACACAGTACCCTGAAGTGGAACGTCTATCTGTGGGTGAGCCAGCCCAATCTGCATCTGTGTAACCAACAACCTGAGTATGACCTCTGTTCTCGTACAACACACCTTGGCCTGGTGTACTTTTGATATATCGAAGAATGCGGATTACAGCATCCCAATGGCTATCACATGGTGACTGTAGGAATTGACTAACAACACTCACAGGAAAAGAAATGTCTGGACGAGTAATGGTGAGATAGTTCAATTTACCTACGAGCCGTCGATATCTCCCGGGGTCTCCTAAAGGCTCCCCCTGTCCTGGTACAAGTTTGACATTCGGATCCATAGGTGTGTCTACCGGTTTACAGTCTAACATACCAGTTTCTTCCAGGATGTCTAAAGCATACTTCCTTTGGGAAAGGACCACAGCAGAACTGGATTGAGCTATCTCAATTCCCAAGAAATACTTGAGTTTCCCCAAGTCTTTGGTCTGAAAGTGGGTAAAAAGGTGTTGCTTTAGTTTCTGAGTACCATCCTGATCACTGCCTGTAATGACGATGTCGTCCACATAAACAACCAGATAAATACACTGCCCCAAAGAGTTATGATGATAGAAAACTGAATGGTCTGCTGTACTGCGAAGCATGCCAAACTCTTGAACAACAGAACTAAAACGGCTAAACCATGCTCGAGGAGATTGTTTCAAGCCATATAGAGAACGGCGTAACCTGCATACTAAACCAGACTCCCCCTGAGCAACAAAACCAGGAGGTTGCTCCATATAAACTTCCTCGGCAAGATCACCATGAAGGAAGGCATTTTTAATATCCAATTGATAAAGAGGCCAAGAACACATGGCAGCCATGGAGAGAAGCAGACGGACAGAAGCAATCTTGGCAACCGGAGAGAATGTGTCACCATAATCAGAACCATAAACCTGAGTATAGCCTTTAGCAACTAAGCGGGCCTTAAGGCGATCAACCTGACCATCAGGACCAACCTTAACTGCGTAAACCCAACGACAGCCAACGGTAGATTTACCCGAGGGTAAAACAACAAGATCCCAAGTGCCATTAGAGTGCAGAGCAGCCATTTCATCCACCATTGCCTGTCGCCAGCCTGGATGGGAAAGAGCTTCATGGGTGCTCTTTGGAAGAGAAACAGAGGATATAGCAGAAACAAAAGCAGAATAGGGTGAAGATAATCGATGATAACTCAAAAAATTGTAAATAGGATGAGGATTACGAGTAGAGCGAGTACCTTTCCGAACAGCAATGGGTAAGTCATTAGGAGAAGGCAGAGCCGGGGTAGGTGAAGCCGAAGGGATAGGAAGTGAGTCAGCAGGTGCCTCAGCAAAAGGGAGAGGAGCAACGACACGAGGGCGACGATGATAAACCTGAAGTGGTCGAGGAGGCATAGCATCAGGTGGGGAGACAATGGGAATAGGCAAGACTTCAGAAACAGGAAGAGACTCAGAAGTGGTGGAAAAGAATGGTGAGTCCTCAAAGAAGGTGACATCAGCGGAGATAAAGTATCGATGAGTCTCAAGGGAATAACAACGATAACCCTTCTGAAGTCTGGAGTATCCCAAGAAGAGACACTTCATGGCTTTGGCGGAAAGCTTGTCCTGTCCAGGAGTGAGAATATGAACAAAGCAAGTACAACCAAAGACACGAGGAGGAAGGAAATAAAGTGGTTGGTCAGGGAAGAGAAGGGAGTGAGGAATCTGATCATGTAAGACAGAGGAGGGCATACGATTAATCAAATAACAAGCGGTAAGAACAGCGTCCCCCCAAAAACGAAAAGGAACATTGCTATGGAGGAGGAGAGTACGAGCTGTCTCAACAAGATGTCGATTCTTGCGTTCAGCTACCCCATTTTGTTGAGGAGTATGAGCACAAGAAGATTGATGAAGAATCCCATGATGAGACATAAACGAAGTAAATGGGGCTGAAAAATATTCCCTGGCATTGTCACTGCGTAACACACGAATAGAAACATTGAACTGGGTTTGGATTTCAGCATAAAATTTCTGGAAAATAGAGAATAACTCAGCTCGATTTTTCATTAAAAATAACCAAGTACATCGAGAATAATCATCAATGAAAGTGACAAAATACTGAAATCCTAAAGTAGACGCAGTCCGACAAGGACCCCAAACATCAGTGTGGACAAGCTCAAAAGGAGACTTTGCCCGATTATTCAAACGCTTTGGGAACGAGACACGAGTATGTTTCCCAAGCTGACATGACTCACACGGAAGCGACGATAAAGTGGAAAAACGAGGGACCATCTTCTGGAACTTGGAGAGACTAGGGTGGCCCAGACGATTGTGAATGAGGAGAGGAGCATCAGTGGAAATGCAAACTGCAGGAGATGAATCCGAGGTGAGGTGATAGAGGCCTTGAGACTCACGTCCTATGCCAATCGTCTTCCCCGTACTCCGGTCCTGCAAGGTCACAAATTTATCAGAAAAGGTAATAGAGCAATTAAGAGTACGAGTGATTTTGCTGATGGAAATAAGATTAAAAGGACATTCAGGAGTATAAAGGACAGAAGTGAGAGGTAGAGAAGGCAGAGGAAGGGCCAAACCAATACCTTTAGTCACAGTTTGAGAACCATTAGCTAAGGTAACAGTAGGTAAAGCAGAGGTAGTAGTAATAGAGGAGAAAAGATCCTTATTACCAGATAAGTGATCAGAAGCTCCAGAATCTAGAATCCAGGGTCCAAGAGAAGATGTGTGGGTAAGGCAGGCAGAGGCATTACCAGGCTGGGCAACAGAGGTAACAGAAGCCTGAGATGCGGAAGAGCTCGGAGCTTGAGGCAGCGGAGAATCAGAGGACTGGGCCACATGGGCAGTGCGAGGAGGTCGTCCATGTAACTGATAGCAACGATCGCGAGTGTGGCCAAGTTTATTGCAATAGGTGCAATGAGGACGTTGACCTCTACCTCGGGTACCACTACGGCCTCCTCGAGAGTTAGTTTGATAAACTAACACAGAAGAATCTGAAGTGCTATCAAATGGCAAAGTCTGAGTGGAGGAGATACGGAGGAGGCGAGCAAACACATCATCCAAGGACGGAACTGATGAACTACCAAGAATCTGATCGCGGACAGGCTCAAGATCCGGACGGAGGCCAATAAGAGTAAGAACCATGAAGAACTTGTCAAGCTGTGTTTGTTGAGCCCCAACATCAGGAGTAAGAGGCATCACGGTCAAGAACTCCTCCTTAAGAGAGGCAATCTGGCCAATATAAGTAGATAGATCCAAGTCCTGTTGGCTGAGATGGACAATAGCAGAAGCCACCTTATAAAGACGCTGGATATCATTCGTATATAATCCTTTGGCCTGAGTCCAAAATTTAAAACAAGTTTTGTAGGCCCGAAGATGAAGAAGAATCTTGGGATCAACCGATTGCCATAATACACTACATAACTGTGCATCTATCTTCCTCCACTGTACGCGGTCAACCTCAGGGATATCTGCCTCCTGTGTAATCAAGTGATCCTCATATCCTTGACCCATAAACCAAAGTTCAACAGAGGCAGACCAGGAAAGATAATTGTCACTGCCAACCAATTTCTCCGAAGTAATCATAGGAGATCCAGATATAACAGCGGAAAAAATGGAATTTTTAGTAATCATATCTACTTATCTGGAGAATGAAGTATGTTTGGATTGAAGAGAGCCCTAATACGGCTTCAGATTGCGGCGTGGCACCACCGAAAAAGGGAGATGGCCTCAGATCGCGGCGTGGTACCACCAGAAAGGTAGAAGAACACTTCCCAAGGCACGTGCAGGGATTGGAGTAGAGAAAAAGTAGTCGGAGCTTCGCCGGAAAGACTGTTTGGAGGGCCGACGGAGACAAAAATCCCAAAAGAGGTACGTGCAGGGCTCGAATGGGAGAACCAGGGAGGTAGAGAGGCTGGTCGGCGTCAGGCGAGGCTGCTGGAGGAGGCGCGTCGCCGGAAAATCCCTCACGCGCCCTCACGCGCCGGCGCGTGAGACGCAGCCGCCGGACGGAAATGTGCGCGTGGGCGGCGCGTGGATGCTTTGTTGGTGCCGGTGCCTTCACAAAAGTTGTAGATCTCCTCCAGGCGCTCCTTCTGGTATGGTCGGTGTCGGAAAAATACGTCGCCGGAAAAGTTCGCCGGAAAAGTTCGCCGGAAAATTTTGCCGGCGGTGAGTTGTTTCTGTCGACGATCCGAATGACCGGAAAGTATTGGGAGATGGGGAAGGTGACCGGAATGAAACACGGTCACCGGAAGGTTTCCCGGAGTTGATGACACGGGAAACAGGAAAGAATTAGGTTTTCTTCCTTGGCTCTGATACCATGTTGAGAGAGAGAAAGAAGAAAGACCTTAATTCTCATTAATGTAATTAATCTACTTACAATTGAGAAATATATATATATATACAAGGCTAGGAGTCCTAACTACCATACATGTATCCTATATTAACAAGGAAAGGTTATATACTATAAATACATTATATTCAACAGGTATAATATTTTTTAGATTCTTACTTTGAACTTCTCTACAATGTTATACGGGTTTGGGTATGGGTGTTAGGTGCGGGTATGTGTCTAGGTTTCAAATCCTTCGTATCCCAAAAATCTTAGAACATGGGGATTCGGCTAAAAAGGACCTCAACTATGGGTGCAAATACTTGGATATGACAGTAATGGAAAATATATTAACACTGAATATAAGTACTTAAGATAAGTCATCCATAACACTACATGGTGAATTGTAGTTAGAGAACATATTTATATCTGTTCTGTTATAATAAGATGCCAAGTGTTATTTTACTTGCTAATTGTACATGAAGAAATTATTTATTATGTCTTTTATTTTAATTGTACATGAAGAACCTATTTATTATGTCTTTTATTTTAATAGGCTTCAGAAAAATCGTTAAGAGAATATTATACCACATTATTAGTAACCTTTGATTAGTTTAAAATTTTATGTTGATTTTGTTATAAAAATAAAATAAAAGAGGTAAGTTAGGAGCAACCTAGGGGCTATAGCCAAAAGCATGCTCTAGTCTTACAATTTAGGTTGGATGATGCCTCCCAAAAGTTCTTTAAGAAGCTGATTTTTCTTAGCTGAGAAACTCTCATTCTGGAATGGTCCTTAGGCTCTAGAATGAGTTGTTCCTACTTCTTGTACTACAAAGAACAAATTGGGATTCATTTGGCAACATTTTCGAAAATAGTTCTCAAAAAGAAGTTTTTGAAATAGTTCTTAAAAATAATCTTAATTATTTTTGGAAACAAAATTTTGTTTGAGAACACAAATATGAAAAACAGTTTTCTTGGCTTATTATTTGTGAATGTGTTGTGCACTTTTGTGCAAAGCAAAAGTTTCCAAAGTATCCTTCATATTTTCAATTGTTTCTTGTAATACTTTACAAAAAAACATGTAAAAACTTTGAAAACATCTCAAATTTATTAGTAAAACATTTAACCATCACTTTTTTGAAGCTGGAAAACTGTTTTTAAGAATAGTTCTCATAGAGATCCTTAATCTATCTTCAAGATAACCTTGAATGCTTAACAGGAGGCATTTTGGAAGTTTTGGGACCTCTTTTGGGAATTCATTGGTTTGAAGAATTGTTACTCTAGAAATTCCTAGACCTTGACTCCTTGACTTGTGTTGAACGTCAATTCCCTTTAGAATAAAATTCGTTTGCTGGTTTATTTATTCATTTATTATTGGATCCTTGCATGGGGTTGAAAATTTTGATGGGACTATGCAATTAAAAAAAAAATTCTAGCACATTTTAGAGGGTACACCTTTTAAAGGAAAAGATGGTTAAAAAAGATAGTGTTGTTGTTCTTAATTTTTGGGCTGAACTTTGTTTATTTTGGTGCATTCGGAGAGAACATTATGGCTGAATTGTTAATGAAGGGAAACATTTAGATAGTCAAAGATGAAGAAGACTCCCGTCAAGTCCTTTCTGGATTTGTCTAATGTCCCACTAGGGTTGGTTAGTTGTACATTGTGGATAAAAGGATGTACTTTTGCCATTCTTTGGTGAGGTTGACTTGTGTTTTCATTTTTCTTTTGTGCCCCTTGCATACCCTTTGTTGGTGTGCCCTTTTTTTATTAGACACCTTTTAATATACCCTTTTTCGCCTTTCAAAAAAAAGGAATTTTATATGTATGACATGAGCACTATTCCTTAATAATGAATTAAATAAGCAATAATGATTATTTATTTATTTTTTTGATAAGTTAATAAGCAATAATGATTATCTTAGTACTTAACCTTAAACATGCTTAATTAGAGGCTAAAACTAGTTTAATGCTAGTCTTGTTTAATTATGAATTAAACCTTGATTAAGGTTATGTAATACCTAGTAGTAATGAATTAAATCAGTAATAATGATTATTTTATTACTTAACCTTAAATGTGTTTAACTAGAGGCTAAAATTAGTTTAACACTAATCTTGTTTAAATATAATTAAATCTTGGTTAAGGTTAAACATGATTAATTAACCGCTTAAGCATGTGTATTAGCTTCTTAGGGATTAATTAAAATTATAAAAACCTAATGGATTGATGGGCAGTTGTAGGCATAAAAACTTACAAGTAGAGGGACTAAACCATAAATATGGGAAATGGTGGGCAGTGATAGCCTTAGGGCCTACCACCTCATGCATGCTAGCTTAGGGACTCCTTTATAAGGGCTTCCAACCTTCATTTCTAGCCTTGTCTTTCTAGTAATCTGGTGGGTCTAGAGAGAGAAGCTAGAGAGAGAAAGTGAAGAATCAAGGTAAGGAAGAAAATAAAATTAGCGATTTTGGTAGATTTAGGTTCTAGATGATCTTTTGAAGCAAATTAACGGTAAAGTTGTTTAAAAGTTTAGTTTAATTAGTTATAAACATATTTTAATTATAAATCACAATTAATTAGGGTTTAAGTATTTTGATTTAAATATCTTTTCATGAAAGAATCGAATTGCTTGTTTGTTTAGTTTATTTTAATTGAAAAATAGATTAGTGAATTATGTGATTAATTAGGCTTATTTGAATTCTTGGAGCTTGCTAATGGATTAGGTTTAAGGAAAATCAAAATAATTAGTATATGCCAATTAATTGGGGAATATCAGTATGCATAGCAAAGATTGTTTAATTCACCTTAAATTTGATTTGTAAGCCTACAGGCATGATGATTAGGGAATATGGAAATTAAAGTCATCAACATCAAATTGTTAAAATTAGCAATAAGGGAAGAATGTCATAAGCTTTAATTATGAAATTTTTATGGCTGGAAAACCTAAACTATATTGTTTCATTTCAGTTCCTTATAATAGCTAAGGGTGTCCACATAGAAGGATTGCAAAAGAGAAGTTGGTGTAAGGTAGAAAATTTATACCATTCCTTTGTGTATCTTGGTTCCATTTCTTGAATCATTTATTGAAATTTTCATGTCTTTACTATGATTTCATGAAGTGTTTTAATGTGTCATGGTGTTCTCGGTTTATTGTTTTAAAATATTTGCAATGATATTTGGATACGTATTGGTATGAGGATTCATGGGTTCAGTATTGAGGAAATGGTTCATGGTATGATCGCATTGCAAAGACGATATGAAATAATGACAAATAATAACTAGAGAATAAATTGATGTGGAAAGTGTTTATGTGAAGTTACAGACACTATCTTTCCATATATTGTTTATGTGGGACCGTGGGTCATTGGGTGAAAGTCCCTAAAGTCCTCGAGGAAGACATTCTGATGTTGGTGTATGGAGTTGGTCCTACCTCTGAGTTTTAGTCCTTGAAGACACGGGGTTGGTTCTACCCTTGGGTTGTAGTCCCAAAAGACACAAGATATGACTTATCCTTCGGTGATAGCCCTAAAATAGTCATTATTTATGATCGAGTATCTTTTGGAGCATTGATGGTTGATATGTACATTGGTGAGGGTGTGGGGGGGTAGTAGCTTATCTAGTGTGAGAGGATGGATGAGGCAAAACAGAGATGGAGCCATCAACAACATGCATACATGTTTGACATTATTGCATATTTGTTAATGGTTATAAAATGTTTGTCATGCATGCTACTATATGTTTAATTCAAGGTTTTTAAGGATATGCATAGGATGGTTATAACTTTTCCACTGAGTTGTGAACTCATCCTATCCCTTCCACTTTTAGATGTAGGTCAGAAGACATCTTCTAGGGTGAATGTTTGAGCATTGCTTTTTTGTTGATAAGATGTTGTTTTGCCTTATCCATCCTCTCACACTAGATAAGTTGTTAATCCCCACCAATGTACATATCAACCATCAATACTCTAAAAAATACTTGGTCATAAATAATGACTATTCTAGGACTATTACTTAAGGATAAGTCATATCTGTGTCTTCTGGGACTCATACCCAAGGGCAGGACCAACCTTGTATCTTTTGGGACTACAACCCAAGGGTAAGACTAACTTTGTGTCTTTAGGGACTAAAACCCAAGGGCAAGACCAACCCCATACACCCACATCGGAGCGTCTTCCTCGAGGGCTTTAGGGACTTTCACCCACAGTCCCACATAAACAATCTATCGAAAGATAGTGTTTGTAGCTTCACATAAACATTTCCCACTTATCAATTTATTCTCTGGATATTATCTATCATTATTCTATATTGTTCTTGCAATGTGACCATACCATGAACCATTTCCTTTATACTGAACCCATGAATCCTCATACCAATACATATCCAAATATCATTGCAACATTTTAAAACAATAAACCGAGAACGCCATGACACATTAAAACACTTCATGAAATCATAGTAAAGACATGAAAATGTCAATAAATGAAACCAAGATACACAATGGAATGATATAAAATTCCCTACCTTACACCAACTTCTCTTTTGTAATCCTTCTATGTAGACACCCTTAGCTATTACAAGTAACTGAAATGAAACAATATTGTTTAGGTTTTCCAACCATAAAAATTTCATAATTAAAGCTTATAACATTCTTCCCTTATTACTAATTTTAACAATTTGATGTTGATGATTTTAATTTCCGTATTCCCTAATCATTATGCCTGTATGTTTACAAAACAAATTTAAGGTGAATTAAACAATCTTTGTTATGCATACTGATATTCCTCAATTAATTAGTATATACTAATTATTCTGATTTTCCTTAAACCTAATCCATTAGCAATATTCAAATAATCCTAGTTAATCACATAATTCACTAATCTATTTTTCAATTAAAACAAACAAGCAAGCTGATTCTTTCGCCAAAAAATGCTTAAATTGAAATACTTAAAACCCTAATTAACTTTGTTTTATAATTAAAACATATTTATAATTAATTAAACTTATCTTTTAAACAAACTTTACCATTAATTTGCTTCAAAAGATCATCTGAAACCTAAATCTACCAAAATCACTTACTTTATTTTCTCTCTTATCTTGATTCTTCACTTTCTTTCTCTAGACCTACCAAATTGCTATAGAGATAGGACTAGAAATGAGGGTTGGTAGCCCTTATAAAGGGGTCCCTAAGCTAGCATGCATGAGGTGGCAAGCCATAAGGCTGCCACTAACCACCAATTTCCCATATATGCAGTTTAGTACCTCTAGTTGTAAATTTTTATACCTACAACTGCCCATTAGTCCCTTAGGTTTTCATAATTTTAATTAACCCCTAAGAAGCTAATGTACATGTTTTAAGTTGTTAATTAATCACACTTAACCTTAATCAAGGTTTAATTCATAATTAAACAAGATTAGCATTAAACTAGTTTTAGTCTCTAATTAAGCACATTTAAGGTTTTGGGTAAATGCATCTAGATCATCTATGTCTTTAGGTTTTAGATTTGTAAACTCGTTCCTCATAGCAAAAGGACAACCCTAAGAAACGAATGGAGTTATCCAAATTTCCAATCTCCTTTTATGTAACCTAGGTAGTTGTGATTCTTGGCTAAATAATCACACATTTATCTCTTTCTCTTTAACTATCACCAAAACACCACACAAATATTTTTGACACAATATGGGTGTCTTAAACTTTTTAAAATTATAATAAAATATAATAATTATATCATATAAAATTTAATGATAAATATAATAATTAATAGTTTCTTTATCTCTTTTTAGTTTTTAAAATAAAATTTAAAGATAAATCATAATTAATATTATGTAAAATTTAGAGATAAATATAATTATTAATAGCATAAAAAATTTCAAACTTAATATCTTAAAAATCTAGAGATAAATGAAAATAATTAATATAAAAAATTAAAATTTTTTCATATGGTAAGAAATTTAAAATGAATTATATTTTATCAATATCTAATCTATTAGAAATTTTTTTATTACAAAATCAACATAAATTTTTAAGATTTTAAACTAATCTAAGTTTAATGGTATGATATTATCTTAAATATGTTTCTTAGCATCCTATTAAAATAAAAGGCATGATAAACAAGTTCTTTGTGTACAATTGACCACAACATCAAATTAAAATAAACTGACTTCTTATTAAAATAGAAAAGAGATAATAAATATATTCTCCGGTTACAATTAATCATGTATTATTATAGATGACCTATAGCTATCTTACTATGCTTGTATTTAGCGTTAATTCATTTTCATTTAATGTCGTAACCAAGTACCCGCACCCATAGTTGAGATCCTTCTTAGTCGAATCCCAATGTCCTAAGATTTTGGGATGCATAGAATTTGACACTTAGACATGTACCAGCATCCAACTCTTGTATCCAAACCCAGCTAACATAGCTAGGTAGGATAACATAGTATCTGCTACTTGGGCATTTTCCTTTTTTCTGAAATATCAAATAAGGGAAAACCATATTAAGAAAGTATACCAGAGAAATTAGGAAAGAAGTAGTTTTTCTTCTATTTTATTTGTAAGATCGTCAGACTTGCGTATAAGGTCCATGTTCGACCTTGATTATACCAATATGTTTCCCTTGGACACTTTCAAGTGTATGTGTAGCAAATTAGACCTTGGTTGGACCAAAAAATGGCCTTAAATGTTAACTAAACATGATAATTTACATATGGTATTTACCTTTTGCTAGAAGCAAGGATGGATTCTGTCACAGTCACAAATCTACCATCAATTGTTAATATTTTTTATTTTTTTGTGAATGTGTGGCATCAAAAACAACCAAATGGAAGCAACACAAAGGCAACCAGATACGGAAAATCTTCCTAACTTGTTTTATTTCTCAAGTAATACAAGGTTGCAAAATTAGCTAAGTGCACTAACACTTGGAATATTTCTGGCCTGGGTCCAGGAACCAAGATTCACAGTCTCTCATACACTTACCTGTGTTTCCCCTTTTTCTGATCCTTCAGCAATAGGGGAACTCTTTCTATTTATAGCAGAGGCTCCTACCTCTGTTTGAATTTGAATTTGAATTTAAATCTGGCAGTTTTGGTAGTTATTAAACTACCCAGTTGATCACACCTCTTCCTAAAATGTGCTTCTTCAAGCCCCACACAGCCAGCCCCAAGCCTTCTGATGCCTTTTGAAGCCATTTGATGCAATCCGATGCAGCCACAAGTGGTGCCTCTTCCCAACAAGTGCCACAGAATTGCCACTGCAACTCACCGAACAACCCTTTGATGGTGTCAGAACTTGAGCCCCTGTCCAGCCCAAATTGTTGGAAGTCATCCCACATCCATGCCATAGCCCCTGTGTGCATGTGAGTCAAGCCCACATCACACACCTTGTCTTAGCCCAACGCATGCCAATCAGTCCACATCAATGCTTTGCCTTAGTCATATTTGCTTGTTCAGCCTGCCTCTAATGCATCAGTGTGCCTTGTCCCATGCACTGCTGCACACCTTGTGCCATAACTAGGTGCCCATGGCACATTGGCGTTGCTGTCCATGTCTAGGAGCCCATGGACCAGCCCTTTCACTGCCCTTCCCATGCCTTGCAAGCTATAAGAGGTAGCATATCATGCCTATGTCATGCCCGACCCTCTTGCCTTATAGCAGCCATGCACCATCATGTCTGTGTCAACCCTTCTTGTTGTCTCTGCATCATCCAGTTGTCTCCTTGCCGCTGGCACGTTGAAGTGTGCTGCCAATGTCTTAGGCCCCCATGGGATAGCCCTTGCAAGGCTTTGCCCCACCTTGCAAGTCTTAAGAGTTAGTTATGCCACACCAATGTCATGTCTTGCCCTCTTGTCATGCATCAGCCATCATGTTTGAAATGTCTTTGTTAATACAGTAGCACCGTGTCACGTCCAAGCCCCTCCTTGCTACAACAACAGACCATGGCATTGCACCCATGGCTTGTCATTCCCACACACAAGGCATTGCACCCTTGTGTCATGCATCAGTCACCATGTCTAAGTCACCTTTGTTGCTTCAGGAGCACTGTGCTGCGTCCAAGCCCATCTTGGTGCAACAATGAGCCATGACATTGTGCCCATGGCCTATCATTTGACCACACAAGGCATTGCACCCTTGTGTGTCAAGCCACCTCATTGCATAAGGCATTGTGCCCTTGTGCCACTGTCAAGAGGAGTGACTGCTCTGTGCCCCGTGCCATTGTGGCCATGGCTTACATTCCACCACTTGTCATGAAGTCCATGTGTGGGTGCTAGCAAGGCTTGCCCATGTGCCTTGCCCATGTTGAGGCCTTGTATAAGTGGTCCTCTGTAGCTTGCTCAAGCACGTGCTGCCTGACACTATCCTGTGCCAGCACATGCTGCACCACCAGTCATCGCCATTCCACTCATATGATGCATCCAACCTCTGATCCCACCTAGCTTCTCTCCTGGGGCCCTCATGGGTGCAAGGTGCCTACCCATGAGGCCCTTAGCGCTGTGTCATCAAAGTCAAGGGGGTAACAGATTGCTTTTATATACTGAAATTTGCAATAGTTTATTGAACTTCATTTGAATCTTGGACTGCTTTTCTTCCACCGAAAAAGGATAAAGAAGCTTTAAGTTTCTATTGTTTCTGAGTTTAGTTGTGCTTTGTGGCTATGTTAGGTTTGACGACACAAACCCAGAAGCTGAAAAGAAAGAGTATATTGATCATATTGAAGAAATTGTCCAATGGATGGGTTGGGAACCTTTCAAGGTATAATTTATGATCTAGATTTAATGTCATAAGTTGTGCCTTTCTTTGGGCAACATTTGATATCAATTGGCATTTTGCAGATCACCTATACCAGTGACTATTTCCAAGATCTTTATGATCTAGCAGTGGAGCTGATAAGAAGGGGCCAAGCTTATGTTGATCACCAGGTTGCTTACTAAATATAAATTATATGATTGATTTCATACATAAATCTGATATTTTTTTATTTCATTCCTTATAATTAATTCTTGGATACTGCTAAATAATTTTACAGTTATCTGTTTTGACTTCCTTATAATTAATTATTGGAGACTGCTAAATAATTCATGATTGAGCACCATATCTTGATCCCAATCACTAACTGATATCCAGGTTCTGGGGTTGTGTAATTTCGGAACATTGATTTCAGTCATAATGGTGCTCAAGAAATGGTGATTTCTTTTCTGATGTTAGTTCTTTTGTTTTGCATTCATGACGTTTTTCTATAGTTGAGAAAAGTTATCTAAAAAGGCATTGATTGCAGACACCTGAAGAGATAAAAGAATATAGGGAAAAGAAGATGAATAGTCCTTGGAGGGATAGACCAATCGAAGAATCATTGAAACTGTTTGATGAAATGAGACGAGGCATGATTGAAGAAGGCAAAGCTACGCTTCGGATGAAGCAAGACATGCAGAGCGATAATTTTAATATGTATGACCTTATTGCATATCGCATCAAGGCAAGTCTGTACTCATGGACATCTTAACTATTTCAACATGAGTAGTTACTAATTGATTTCACTTCTTTTGTCCAGTTTACTCCTCACCCACATGCTGGAGACAAGTGGTGTGTTTATCCAAGTTACGATTATGCTCATTGCATTGTAGATTCTCTTGAGAACATCACTCATTCAGTATGCTCCCTTGTCCTTTTATCCTCCATTTTTAATGTGTGTATTTTCTTATTACATTTTGCAATAACTATTTTCAGAGTTCGTTACTTGAAATTTTGATATCTATATGTTTAGGGAATGTTTTATCCTGTTCATAAATATTTAACTGAAGTCAGGTTTGAAAAACATATGCATCTTAACCTTCCAAGTATCATTGCAATGTTCACCAAATTGTAATGCAACTGAACCGTGGAAAGTATAGTTGTAATGTTCACCAAATTGTAATGTACCTGAACTCCAGCCACATGGAATTCTGGGGAGGTTCTGACAGCTCCACTTCAAGAAAATTATAAATGATATCTCAACCAAGAAGAGATCTTGAAACTGGCAGAAAGATATTTTATCAGAGATCTTGAATTTCTCAAGGAAATTTAAGACCACATAGATTTTCTTTCTTTCCTTATGTTGATGCTAAAGGATCGGTAATTTTCTTCCATAGGTCATTGCTTATACAAATCCAGTGCATGATCCTTTCTTGCTGTCCAACATTTTTGTAGAAAAGGAAAAAAGAAAAATGTCGTATATTAATTGAATAAGGAAGGGAAACTAGCTTCCTTTTATAGAAAAACTATAACAAATCAAACTAAATCTACAGCTGTACACCCAAATTTTTAGGAACAAAATAAATTTAAAATATACAATTTATCCCTAAAAAACAGCAACAACTTATCCTTAAAAAACAACAACAAATTATCCATAAAAAATAGGTAACAACCAGATCAGAAAAATTTTGATATGATTGAGATTCTCAACACTACCCCTCAAGCTGGCTTGAAGATGTCATTCATGGCTAACTTGCTTACTAGATCATCAAATTGCTTTTTTGGCAATCCTTTAGTGAGTATATCTACAAGTTGTTCAACCGTAGGTATAGGGCATAACAATCAGTCCATTTTCCAGTTTCTCCTTGATAGAATGTTTATCAACCTCGACATGTTTAGTTCTATCATGGAGTATTGGATTATGTGCAATGGCAATGACAGCTTTATTATCACAAAAGACCTTCATAGGTAAAGGGCTAGCAACCTTAAGTTCTTCAAGTAATTGTTTAATCCACAAAACTTCACAAATGCTGTGGGCTATGGCTCTAAACTCAGCTTCAGCACTACTTCTAGCCACAACACTTTGCTTTTTACTCCGCCAAGTCACAAGATTGCCTCCAACAAAAGTATAATACCCCGAAGTTGATCTCCTATCAATTACACTTCCTGCCCAATCTGCATCAGTAAACACATCCACTTAGAGATGTCCTCGGTTCTCATATAGAAGTCCTTTTCTTGGAGTCCCCTTTAAGTACCTTAAAATTCTGTACACTGCGTCAAAGTGTCCCTAATTTGGCGAGTGCATGAATTGACTCACCATGCTTACCACAAAAGCAATATTGGGACGAGTATGCGAGAGATAAATAAGTCTCCCAACTAGGTGTTGGTATTTCTCTTTGTCAATCACCTCTACTGGACTTGCTGGTTGAAGTGTCAAATTTGGTTCTATAGGAGTTTTTGTAGCCTTACATCCAAGTAAACCTGTTTCACATAATAAGTCTAAGTATGTATTTTCTTTGAGAAATGAAAATACCTTTCTTGGATCTAGCAAACTCCATACCAAGAAAGTATCTCAAGGGACCCAAATATTTTATCTCAAATTCACGAGTTAAAGCTTTCTTCAATCTCTCAAGTTTTAGATTGTCATCACCAGTTAGAATAATGTCATCCACATAAACTATCAACACAACAATCTTTCCTTCTCTTGAGTGTTTATAAAACATTGTATGGTCAGCTTGACTTTGAATATATCCTTGAAGCTTGATTACTTTTCCAAATCTCTCAAACCAAGCCCTAGGAGACTGCTTAAGGACCATACAAGGACTTCTTTAATCAGCAAACCTTTTTTTTTTTTCTAGCTTTTCTTCGAAACCCGGTGGTAAATCCATAAACACTTCTTCCTCCAAATCGCCATTTAAGAAAGCATTTTTCACATCTAATTGGTGTAAAGGCCAATTAAAATGTACTACAAGAGAAAGTAAAATCTGAATGGAATTGATCTTTGCAACAGGTGCAAAGGTCTCTTGGTAGTCAATTCCATAGGTTTGTGTGAAACCTTTGGCTACTAACCTTGCTTTATATCTTTCAATGCTACCATCGGGCTTACACTTGATTGTGAAAACCCATTTGCATCTCACTGTCTTCTTCTCCTTAGGTAAATCAACAATTTCCCATGTTCTAGTTTTTAAAAGAGCATTCATTTCTTCTTGAATTGCTGATCTCCACTCCGAGTGTCCTAGTGCTTCCTGTATAGTTCTACGAATGAATAAGTGAGAGATATTTGAAGTGAAAGCTCTATATTTTCTTGAGAGTCTTTGATAAGATAGATATTTGGCAATGGGATATTTGGTTCAATTCCTAACTCCTTTTCGAATTGCAATAGGGATATCAAGATCAGAAATAGGTAAAGGGGTGGAGTCCGTAGGAAGATTACTTGGATTTTGAGAACTAGGAGCTGATGATTGACCATGCTCAAGATTGACTTGATTATTCTCAGTATTAGAATTAAACTTGCGCCTAGTGTAAACACGAAGCTCAGTGGACATAGGTTATTGAGTTTCTCCCCTTGTTTGTGATGCAAT